>NW_015090983.1:517315-518143 GCF_001431845.1 Calidris pugnax | reverse complement strand
ATTTCCCCCCCCTTTCTCTATTTTCCCCCCTTCCCTCTATGTTTTTTTTTCCCTTTCCCTCTCTGCTCCTGTGTAGGGCATGTGACTCAGGGCACAGGGTGAGGACAGCCAGAACACCCTGTGCTACGTTCCTTCCCCGGTCCGTGCCGGGGTCCCCTCTTCTCACCAAAAACCGGGCGCCGGAAGCGGCTGGGAATGTTTACGAGAAGCAGGGGAGAAGAAGCCAGGGCAGATGATGGTTTTCTCCACCCCTTCATCTCCAAATCAAGGCAAAACGCTTTTTTAAAACCCATCCCTCGGCCAAGCCCGAGGTCAGCGCGGTGCCAAGGAGGAAGCAGCCCGGCCCGGCTCTCTCCGGTGTGTTTGACAGAGGGGGCTGGGGGGGAGGAACGCTGATTTACGAGAGCTCCCCCTTTGGCCTGAAAGCCATTCCCCGGACCCAATTCCCCGGGAAACACCGCAGGCGGCGGGAGGGCGCGGCGGCGGGGTCCTCCCCGGGGCCGGACTCGAACCCCCCCCACCGGCTCCGAGCCCCGCGGCGGGCGGGCAGGTAAGGGGCAGCCGGGCCGGGAGTCGGGAGAACGGCCGCCCCGGTGCCGGTCCCGGGGAGCAGCGGGGGTGCGGGGCGGGCTCTGCTATTCCGCCATCGGCCGCAACATCCCTCCCGGCCCCACTCGTGAGCGCCGCCGCCGTGGGCTCCGATGACGCTCATTGAGAAGGCTGGCGGCGGGAGTGGGGCCCGAGCCCGGCAGCCGGACAGGGACACCCCCCCCCCGACACGGTGCCGGGCGGACGTGGAGTCATGTGGGTGTGCGGGGTTTTGGCCCT
>NW_015090983.1:289718-516867 GCF_001431845.1 Calidris pugnax | reverse complement strand
GGGGAGGGGGGCGGGGGGGGGGGGGCCCGGGCCCGGCAGCCGGACAGGGACCCCCCCCCCCCCGACACGGTGCCGTGCGGACGTGGAGTCATGTGAGTGTGCGGGGTTTGTGCCCTTCCTGGTAGATGTTTGCTGGGATCACAGCATCACGCAAACGTTTTCCTGCGGGGGGTTTCTGGCACGCTTCTGCACGGGAGGGTGTAACGCGGCCTCGCAATCAACGACAGCAATGCCTGCTCTAATTACTCTAGGGTTGTTCTCTTTCTGAAGTTTGCGTTGATTTTTGACTCGGGCAGTACTCACAAGATATTTTATCCCTCTGCGCTCGTGAGACCCCACCTGGGGTACTGTCCAGCTCTGGAGTCCTCAACACAGGAAGGACATGGTCCTGTTGGAACGGGTCCAACGGAGGGCCATGAAGATGCTCAGAGGGATGGAGCACCTCCCCTATGAAGACAGGTTGGAGAGCTGGGGTTGTTCAGCCTGGAGAAGAGAAGGCTCCGGGGAGACCTTAGAGCAGCCTTCCAATATCTGAAGGGAGCTACAGGAGAGCTGGGGAGGGACTCTTTGTCAGGAAGTGTAGGGACAGGACAAGGGCCAACGGTTTTAAACTGGAAGAGGGGAGATTTAGATTAGATACCAGAAAGAAATTCTTTCCTGTGAGGGTGGTGAGGCACTGGAACAGATTGCCCAGAGAAGCTGTGGCTGCCCCATCCCTGGAGGTGTTCAATGCCAGGCTGGATGGGGCTTTGGGCAACCTGCTGTAGTGGGAGGTGTCCCTGCCCATGGCAGGGGGGTTGGAACTAGATGATCTTTAAGGTCCCTTCCAGCTCTAACCATTCTGTATAAAACCTCAGTTCAAAGAGGGGCCAGTGTGGGCTCTTCCTGCAGTTGTCTAACTTCTTATGTGTCGGTGGTTCCGGTGCAGCTGGCAGCAGTGTCAGATGCTGGTGCATCCCATGGGGAGCTGGTTGCGTTGTTCCCCTTCTGGCGCAGCAAACTGGTTTTAAGGCACGGGCAAAACTTGGTTGTGACACAATAATTATGCCCTGCATTTCTCTGCAGCTTCTTAACCTTGCATAAGGAGAGCACGTGTTAAACAGTACCATTAACCAGAATTAAATTTTAAGTAGCTGTGCAGGTAAAGCTAATAAACATACTGCTGATGTAAGCAAAGAGCAGAGAGCGGGTGACGTCTAGTGGGGTGATGTTTGAGGAGACTGAAGGAGGCAGATTTTTAAGAAAGAGAATAGTGAGCATTACCTTTTGACTGGAGAGCTGGGGAAGGCTGAAAGCCTAGCCTCTAGGTGGGGATCACCTTAAATTGTAATCACCTGCCAGCATCCAGGTTGACCCTCATGCTGCTGAGGATGATGAGTGAATAACAAGAACGTGGACAGAAAATCCATGATGTTCACATGGGACAGCGTGACTTATAGGAGCTCTTGGTAGTATTTGTTTTAAACAATGCAAACCTGAGGTCTGATAACTGAGAGTTACGTGTGGTGTCCTCCAGTTTCATGCAGATAACAGTAGTTCAGGGACAAGGTATGTGGAGAGCTATGATGAAGACAATTTGCTTTACATTATCAGTTGCTCTTTGATTTGACCATGGTTACAAGAATGCCAACTTAAGGCCAACCGGTGAGTTCTGCTTGTAGTTTAGTACAGAATGCAATTTCAGGTGTAAAATAGCAGCACAGGGATTAGTGTCTGCCTGGAGATTTTGAGAAGGGATAAATACTCCTGAAACTCTTGCTGGTAATTCTGGTAATCTAGACTCCATTAATTTGAGATTAGCATCCTACTTTTATGTAAAAAAAAATAAAATAAAAAAAAAGAAATAAGGCAAACCTCTAAACTGTCAAGGATTGAAAAACTACACTGAACACAATAGGAAAATCCATGTTGTGTGATTGATTCCGTTAGAATTAGATGTGCTTTCTGCAGGGGCCTGGCACCATCAGCACTAGGCATTTGGATTTGTTTTTCTCACCAGCAGCTCAGGTGCCTTGGACTCCAGTTTTTTTGAAACATAAAGTTCTATTTCTCAAGCATTTAGAATCACGTCTTAACACAAAGGTTTTGGGAAAACGGCAGTATCACCCAGATTACTGATCAGGAGTGGAAACGGTCATTTTGCCCACTTACACTATTTCTAGATATGCCTACTAGTAAGGGGGGGAGAATGTTTTCTTTGTCATCAGGTGGGAAGGTGTTAGTTGACTTCTGTGCAGTACTTTCAAGTGTGCAATTACAGGATTTTCTGAAGATATCAAGAAGAACAGTTCCAAGTTCTTCACTGCCATTTGCGGGCTTACCTTAATGTTCTATCCATTTTCAATGTAAAAAAAAAAAATCAGGAATAGCACCCAGTTTCCAGACAAATTCACCCAGTCTGTGGATGTCTTTCCTTACGATGCCCTGGAAACAGACAGAGCCCTCAGGCTGGGGTTTCTTGGTGGCTACTTGAGGAATGTTTCATCCCAACTCTCTGCCATCTGTCATCCATTGCTGCAGGAGAGAGAAATGCCAGTGTTGACCTGCATTTTCAGCAGAAGTTGGTAGTTAATTTTTTGCCCCATTCTGGTTTGTAGTGCTGGAGGCTGGTGCTCCCTGGGAGGGTCAGAATGGCTGGGTGCTGTGTCCTGCATCTGTGACCTGCAGCTGGATAGCCTGACCACCCAGGTATTGTATGGTGCAGGTGAGAAAAAGGGAGCTTGATGTGCCTCAGCCTCACCTGGCACAGAGACCCCAGCTGGGAAGGCTGAACAGGGTAGGAAGAAGTTGTGAAAAACCCCCATTTGGTGTGAAATGCCTTACTGGAGTAGTCCAGTACATTCTGAGTAGCCTCTGTGGAGAACTTGACCCAGAATAGTGTTGTACCCCACCAATGCAAACTGGAAAAAAATCCTACCAAAGGGAGAAGTTTCTGCTGTGATGGTGTGTGTATGGGACAAAAAATAGACTTGCAGATCTATGTGATGTTTGTATCTAAGAAGAAAAACATCTAAAGGGCATGCTGTAGCAGATATTTTTAATCATTGTCATCTGGGTTTTCATTCTAATAATGACATCATGATATGACAAACTCGGGGAAAACAATAAACAGCCTTTTACTGTTACAAGCTTTCTCTCGGTAGGTGGCTAACTCGAGAAATGGCTTTGCAGTGAAGACAGAAGCAGAAGTCTAATGCAAACACTGCAGTGTATTTAAAGAGCAAACGCGTAACTTCGCCACAAGGGAAATCTTTTTGCTGTAATAATTTTCATGGCTTCCTCTTGCATAATCAGCAAAATGAATAATATTAGAGCTGAGGGTCCCGATTCTCTCCAAATTAACCATGGTGTTTTGCAGGTACAAGTTCACTGACTTCAATAAATAGATGTAAATGAAAGAGCTGAATATGTCTGGAGTCTTGAGGCAGAGTAGCAGCAGACAAAGTAGATCGGCACCTTAAAAAAGCTATGTAGAATGATTTTTATTAATATTGCATAGTGTCTAGTGGAATGGTTTCCTACCCTAAACGTATTGAAGGCTCCAGTCGCAGCCTGGGAAGGAGATCCTCCCTCTCTTTGTGGGATGCAGTGCTGGTTCAGATTCTGGCTGTTAGCACTGGGAGCATTTGTGAGTGCTTTGTGATGATCAACAGGTTTGACTGATGACACCAAGACCTGAAATCTTGTGGAACAGGGGTACCACCAACAGCGGTGTAGGCTTTTCCTGCATGACAGTAACATTTAGGGCTGCCACTATCCACAGTTCTCCCAGCAGGATCACGTTTAGTGAATTGTGTCTGTAGCAATGGTTGTCTCTGAACATAAGCGTCAGTTAATCATAAAATTAATGCCATGGAAAGTGGTCTTGCTGAATGCAAACACTGCAAAAACATCCATGTTGGAGCTGGTTGCTGAGGCTCTTTCTGCAATCCGTGGAGAGAAATGAGGGTTCAGTTCTTGTCATCCTAAGGCAAGTTTCTGACAAGGTCAACTGAATCATGATCCAGATGTGCCTGTTAGTTAGGAGTGTTGGGGATAGTGCATGGGATGTTCAGGTGTAGGTCACTATGGTACCTGTCCGAAGTTAGGCGAGGTGAGCCCTGCTGTACAAGCTTCTCGCATCCGAGCAAAGGTGAAAATTCCTGTTTGGCTCACAACCTTCACCATTGTAACATAAATTAGATGTAACTCATCTCAGTAACCTCCACAAGTTTGGGTTTTTTTGTTGTTTTCTTAACTAGAAATTGTGTCTGGCAGGATTGGTTGCATCTGGTTTTTTTCGGCTGACCTTTTGTTCCAAAGCATTTACAAAAGTTACTGTCAGAGATTTAGGAGAGATTCTGCTTGACATGCATTTTGTGTGAGTGAGTTATCCATTACCAGGTGAACAAATACCAGTTAAGTGACATCTGTGATAGGAAGACAATAAATTCACCTTAGTTTCTTGCCATAACAGAAAATTCTGATGTGATTTTCTGTTACTGGTAGAGGAGTCTCTTAAAAGCAAGTTCAGAGATCTTAATTGAATGGTAAAACAGATCCCTAGGAGCCCTTTGAATCTGGCAGGCTTCACGTAGGACTTTAAACTTGGTGATGAATCTTCCCTGAGAGGCAGTTGACAGTCAGACAGTAAAGGGTTAAGTATTTTTTCCTGTCGCTTGTTATGCCATCTTGAAGAAAAATATTTATAAGAAGTTCATATACAGCCGCCAGGTGGTTGTAACCTCCATGCTAAAGTCAAAAGAAAAGGAGCCTTTGTTTATGTTAAGCACTAAGCATGTGAATGATACTTAAACTATTTGGTAAGCTACTTAAGTACATGAGTACAAAACCAGTGCACGAGCTACTGGATGGATGAATGTATGAAGTACATTATGGACAAACTGTAATGAAATATATAGGTGAGTGTATTATGTTTACCCAGTTGTCAGAATTTCCCCTGCCCCCCTCTGGTAAGCCAGAGGAACTTTTTGGTGGCCTTAAACTTCACAAGCAAATTCTGTTCTCATGGTCTTGTCTTAAGCAGATATGTACAGAGCGCCTACTTATATTCAGTACACAGAGAAAAGCATCTGTGTCCCTACAGGAGCTAGGTAGTTGGTTCTGGGAAGAGTGCTCTGTGCTTGAATTCCTTATACGCTGAAAGATAAGTGGAATAAATTGATCCCACCATTTGTGTTGCTCATATGCTTTCTAGCAGCGTCCCTAAATTGAAGCAGATGTGAGCACCATGCTTTGTGCTGGACAATTCAGATGTCGGGATTTTTCTGATCTTGCTTACCTTAAAAGTTTTATGGTGTGCAGCTACCTGATCACCAACCTTAGGTAAACTGGGTTAGGGGTATGTGTGAGGACACTCAGCTCTGTCTGCGTCACGCTGACTTTTGATATGGGTCGTATTACCATTTGAGGGATTCAGATAACTTCGTATGTAGCAGGGCAAGTATCAAGAGTTTCTGAGTTGCCTAAGCAATTAGGCAATGGTTTTGTGACTTGCTGTTGTGGTTTAGGCCAGACTGGCCAGTGACGGATGACAGATGCTCCTGCATCTTAATTGTCCTTATTCCATCTAAACTATATTTTGGTTGCTTAAGTGTATTTACCATCAGGTAATGCACTGCCCTGAACAGAGAACTATCCTGAAACCAGTACAGGTGTGGCAAAAGTTTACAATATGTTAAAATGACTTGTTGATGGTTGTCCTGGTTTGTAGGTTGTTTTGGTTTTTTTTGAAAACCAGATATTCTAAAGTTTTGGTATAGTAGGAACCTTCATTGTGTTCCAGTACTTGTCTTTTGTTTCAAGGAGATTAGAATAAGTATCCAATTATCGCATGTTAAAATCCCTAAATCATACCACATCTTTGCAGTCATACATAATAAAACTTTGTCCAAGAAATCTCAGAAGGAGACTGTAGTCAGTCTTGTGGTATAAATATTTTTTCAGTTTGGACGAAAATTGAGTTACTTGAATAATCCTTTAGAATTAAGGGGGGCATACAAATATATATATTCACACATGTATGTTAGTGTACTTATATATATGTAGAAGGAAAGTTATTCAATCTAGATATAAAAGAGATTTCAGTCTGTACACACAACACTAGCTGTGGCTTGGACTGCATTGCAAGTCATAAATACTGGGTTTTGATGGGACTACTGTGTGCAAATAAGAGAAAGTAGAAATCAATATTCTGATTTTTTTACACTCAATCAAATGAAAGAAAAGCAACAGGAGACCCAGGGGTCCTGTACAACCTAGTTCTAACATGTAGCAAAGGCAAACATTTAAAAAACCTTCTGGCAACTCCAGCAGATCTTAGTGAGTCAAAATACTGAAACCAATGAGGTTGTTCCTGTGCAAAGATAACTGGGGGGACTTTGGTCCTGACAGGGCATTAATATATTGCCCTGTGAGCTTAAGAACTAAAACAACAGAAAAAGATACTGTATAAATATGCAATATTTGAGATGGTTAAACACTCTATTAAAAATATATGTAATGATTTATTGTTTCAGGGGGAGGCCAAGTATGTTTCTGAGTATGAAAAACACTAGACCAGAACTTCTTTTCTAATTTAAGATTTGGATGGATCATCTTTCTGCAGTATAGAACGCAGCTAGCTTGAAATAAAAGACTGTATCTATAGAAAGCAGTTCAGCTGTGAGAGGAGAAAGGAGCTCTTGCAGAACTCTGTTGCTGTAGCTAAAGTCATGTTCACAAGAGATGGATTCTGTGTTCTCTTTTCCATAATATACAGCGTAAGAATTAAGGTACGTGTACTTTAAGGCTTTAGCTTTTGAACATGGTTGGTAGTGACTCCTGCTTTTTGATTTGCGGAACTGACCTTGAGGAGTCTTTTTTAAAAGAGGGTATTTGTGCAATATGTAATGAGCTGAGTGCGGAAACACAAGACAGCCACGATGATGAAGTAAATTGCTGAACTACGGGATTTTTGAGTAGGTGGGTCTCAATACATCCTCTGCGCCTCAAAAAATATAAGCAACAGATAATGAATGTTCCTAAAGGTCTAGGTAGCAGGAAGGGAGGGGAGAATCATCTTAAAATGGTCTTTCTGCTATACTGACTCCATCAGTAATAAACTGCTCTTCATGGCGTTTTAGGAACTCCAGGAAGGTGTTCTCCCTCCGAGGACTTCATTAAAGCAGCCCAAATGTGGAGGGCGGTGGCTAAGGTCCTGCCAAGGGCCAAAGTCCCCAGGGGCAGGGCGTGCTGCCTGCCGCCGGCGCAGAAGGGCAGGAGCCTGCTGACTGGGACCAGTGGGCACCGCCAGCGGGACGTGGCTGCTGCAGGGCTGCGCGCCGCCCGGCCCCTCAGCATGAACCCGGGGATCCAGAAGGTGGAAGCTTTGGACGCGGGTCATTTTGTCCGGGTGGAGTGGGAGGACGGGAGCGAGAGCCGCTACCCCTGCGTCTGGCTGAGGGACAACTGCCAGTGTCCCCACTGCTTCCTGCAGTCGGCCAGGGCGCGCAGGCTGGTCTTCGAGGACCTGGATGTGGACATCGTGGTGAAGGAAGTCGCTCTGGCAGGTAGAAAAAAGGTATTTGAAGCAAAGCTCCGTTCTGCCTATCTGCCATTCTACCCGTCTGACGATGCTTGTTAATCTGTAAATTACAGGCAGTCCCAGGTTGTACTTTAATCGCAATTTGTTTGTCCAAACCTGTATCCCTACCCTGTATTTGCAAAGCTTTTAGGAATAATTACAATTTAGCAAACGCAGATCTTCCCACCTTTATATGAAGCTTCACTTTATAGTTATGTTATGCAGAGAGCACAGCAAGCCAGGCTTCGGATTTTAGAATGTAACTGTGCTTTTTAAAATTATGCTGCATCTTTAAAATTATGATGCTTCTTCATCACCAAATGCTCAAAAGAAAGTACAGGCATTCCCCACATTTTTCATCACACTTTCATGTATGTCTTTTTTTCTCCCTTTACTCTATAAGTAATTGCCTTGAAAATCAGAAAAACAAATGGCAAAGATATGATGACCTTAATCCACATCAAAAATACCACTTTATTAGCTATTTTCCCATGTGCAAAAGACTTGATCTTAGAGCAAGCACTCAAACCAAAGTTGAACCCAATATTCAGAGCTGACCTAGTTTCTGTGTCTATATCTGCATCTACCTCGTCTCCATTAACTTTTGCTCATAAAAAAGAGGGTGTTATGGGGCAAGAGAGGACAGGAACTGCCCTCCCTATGAATTTTAATCTTTCTTGCCATATGAAAACCTAACAGATCATTTAGATTTTATAGGTTTTATTGAAAACAGTACGTGGCTCCTTTGATATGTGAACTCACTTCCTTCATTTTACAGTTAAAGACGTTTTAAACACGTTAAAGATGCAGCAGTTAACCCTTTGGCAGCCGGGACAGCCCCGCTGCAGGGCGAGTTTGCAGAGGTTGACCCATGCGGGAGCACAGCTCAGGGTCTGCATTCAGGAATTCTGGGCTCCCAGGTTGATTGTTTGTTACCAAAGTTAATACTGTGTAAAGTACTGCTTTGAATAGGCAAATGTATCATGATAGTAAAGGGATGATCTGCTTCCACTTCTACTCAGGAACTGATGAAAGCGCACACTAATCCTAAACCAATACTGGTGTTTTACCATCATGTGAGAGAGCAGAATCATGTGAAATGGGAATTGATACCTACTCAACAGCTTTGAGAACTCAGCTGAGGGTGTGTGCTGCACTGAGATCTTTTGGTTCATGACAAACAAAGCCATATGCTTTCTTTCTGTGTTTTTTTCAGGAATTAAAACAAAAATTAATGCCTTTTTAAAATTTGTTTGAAAGAGGGAAGCCTTTTTCAAAACTGGGAGAGGGATTTCTCTCCTAGCATTTCTTTTTTGCCTGTCTCTCTTGTCCTTTTTTTTTTTCTTTTTTAACAAGCTGTCATTGTTTTGGAAGATATTTTTGCTCTCTTCTGAGTTGTGGCGAAGCGCTCTCCCCAGTGATACGTGCCAGCTTCTGTGTTCTCCTCTTTCTGCTAAGCACAGCTCCCGCAGTGAGAGCAGCCCACACAAAATAGCAAATTGGGTCATGGGTTCATGTTAAAATGACCATATATAAACAGTATCAGAATTTGGATGATGATCAGGTTGGGTTTTTCTTACTTGTTTGCCCTTATGTTCCAGAAAAGGCTTAACTGTGATGTTGATCTAAATATTACAATTTCTGGACTTTCTAAAGTTTTTTTCTGTTGTTGTTCTGGGTGATGCTTTTTGAATTCTTTTGTTCTAAAATTATCTTTCATTTTATATTGGAAGATCTCTATTACGTGGCCTGATGAACACGCAAGCGAGTATGAAGCTGAGTGGCTGAAAAAACGATGCTTCTCAGAAGAAGCCAGAGCAGAAATGCGAGAAGATTTATTTTTACCAGGTAGGAATCAGACACTCTTCCGTCATGCTTGTTTCAAATGTGTGGGGTCTGACACTGACAGCCCTGGCTAGAGGTCCCTGTCCTTGTGTGAGGACAAAGTCAACCCAGCTGGGGCAGTGACAACTGCTCTTGGTGCTCAGTGCTAGGCTGAACCCGTGGTTGCTCTTTCCCTGGACCTGACAGAAGTTCAGCTGGTTGGGCTGTGTTTGCTTTCCTAAAAGCCTTTTCTTTCCAGAAAGGGTTAGTAGGTCTCAAAAATGAGGCTTGTGGACCAGCAGTGGTCTCTGTGACAATGCAAGTGTGGGCGTGTGCTCTTTAAATTATTTACATTTTTATTTTTAGAAGATTATTTACAATTGCAAGTGAGTTATAACTGAAATAAAAAAATCTTCCCTTTCCGTGGCCTTCTGTTAAAAAGTAACTGTGCAGCCTAGCAGCGTCTCGTGCTGAAGTTCAGGTCGTGTTTGCTCTGCATCCCACGCTTAACTGCAGTCATTGATGGTCCTTTGGTCATGAAGCATTTTATGCAACCGGCAGTGTAACATTTACCCAGTACAAATCACTCGCCCTTTTGAGTGAACAATTAAACCCACGAGGTTTGTCATGATGCACGTCGTCACTTCCCTGGCAGCCTTTCAGATTGTCAGCGTGAAACCTGTGAAAACTTGCAAGATTTCTGCTGTTGCTCTTGACAGTGTTCCTGTGAGATCTGCTGTTGCAGAAAATTGTGGATCTGTGTTCTGAGTTTAGACTGTATCTGTTAAAACAGGATATTACTTTAGAAAAAAGAAACTAGAGGCAGGCTGATGTGTGAAACTCAAATCCAGGTTTCAGTGTCCTCAGAGCTCAGCAAAAGGCAAATCCTTCATTGGTTTATGCTCCTGTTTTCAGGGTGTTTTTTATTCTGACAAAGAAAGGAAAGTTCGTTTGGTTGGTTGTTTTTTTCCCAAGAAAGATGAGAAATGGGAAAATGGTGGCCGTAGGTGTCTCCCGTGTCTGAGCTTTGTTTGGTACTTCAGGGACAACTGAAGGGGCCAGTTGTCTTTCCCAGTTTGTGCGGGTCCAATATTCCTTAGCTCCTAGCACCTGTTTTCCTAAACAAAAGTTAGTTCTTAAGATTCAGCCTTTTATATCTGGCTTAAAACTTCAGTGATGAGTAATATTTCCATTCATTCCATCAAATAGCAGATTCTTCATAGTTCAAAATGGAACTTTTTTCCCCCAGTGATATAAAAGTTTATGTCTGCTTTAGCTTTGGCAAGAACAAACTACACTGTTTACTATTTTGGAGCACTGGGCGTGTTACCAGAATGAATGTGATGAAGATGCAAACTTCATTCAGGGAAACTAGACTTGATTTCTCAGGTAGTAGGAATTCTTGTTTGGAAAAATGAAGATGCTGTGGAAGCTAGCAAGACATGCTGTAGCCTTTGGGGGGCTGTAAATGGATGTAAATTGAATGTTGCTCTAATTAATGCCCAGACAAATTAGTCTAGATCTCTGGTTATGTTTATTAGCAAAGGTATCAATAAATGAGGTTTCACTATTTCAGATATAATGCTATTTTTTCCCCCCTTGTGGAGCCTACCTACCTGCCATTTGCCTTCATACTCACCCATTTACACAGTGCTTACTCTCAGAATCTAAACACAATGCTTGTTTCGGAGGTCTCCCCCCGCTACTGCTGACATCCAGTGAAACCACCTAGGTAAAATATACACCAAAGATACGTTTTACTCTTTGGACATGCTTTTGAAAAATCTGTTTTCCATGGTAGATCTGAAGAAGTGTGCTTATAGAAGTGACACTAGATAAGGGCCTGTGTTAACTTTGGCTTTGTTTACTGTCATTTTGCTCTTCCTCATATTCCCAGAGAAGGTCTGGCTTATTATGATGGATGGCTTTTCCCAGCTTTTCTCGGGTTTCAGTTGCAAAACCAGGCTGCAGTTATCAAGCACATGAGTTTGCTTGCTGGCTCTTTAAGGCCTGTTTCTCATTGTGTATTGGGGTAAGTTTAGAATTCGCTTCCTTCTGGTCAGGGGAGTTACACACAGCAAATGACATGGCTATAAGTAGCTAATGATATCCCAGCAGTATAGTATTACAGACCGTGATGTGGAATGCCAGCCCTGCATGCTGGTTTGACAAATATAAGAGCAAGCTCACCAGACTGCTGCAGTTAGAGGTTAACCTTCACTGCTGACATTATCACAACTGTGGCCTTTTTTTTTTTTCTCCCCCTTTTTTTTGGCAAGTGGTTATTTGCTTTTCATGTTGTTTTTATGCTGGTTTTTCGTCATCATTTCTGATTCAAAAAATTAGATGTCAGGCGTGTGTCAAACCCGAAAAGAAGAGCAGGTCAAATTTTCACTGCATGATGGAAGTGACTATAAATAGCTCTATGCCAATATGTCAACATTCCCCTTTTAAGAACACTGCCAGATCCTATCCGTGCAGTATGAAAAGTCTGCTATTTGTGTGTACCAAGGCTTTTTTCAGCCCAGTTTACAAGATACTTTGAAAAAAGCAGCAAAAGCGCCATCTTCTACTTCCCCAGTTCTGATGTCTCAAAGATACTCTTTTTTCCCCTCCTGTTTACTTGTGTTCTCCCCAGCAAACATCACAGGAGTGATTTACCACCTTGAGCTGTCTCTCTGTAGCTCAGATTTTGTGTGTGGTAGAGAAGGCTTGTGGCAGGCACTAAGTACACCAGGCACTTCCCAGTATTCAGCCTCTCACTGCATTGCTTTACACTCACTGAGGTTTGTTTTCAAAGACACTGGCATCCCAACAGGATGGGGGCTAGGGGGGAGAGGGAGAAATAAGTGAAAAGTTGTTTTTGGCTAAAAGAGTTCAATTGGATTTATCCTGTAGTAATAATTAATAAGAGCTGCCCCCATGAGTTAGGCTGCCCTATCCGTAATCCACAATGCAGGAAAAAGACGTCTGGCTTTCAACAGACAGTAAAATATATACTGTAGGCAAAATAATTTTAGATGAAGTAAGCTGATCTATGATGTCTCGACTTTCTTTCTCACATGGCTCCTTATAGAAGGTTTTGACCAGCACGGTCCCAACCTGCACAGTAAATGCTGAATAATTCCAAGTAAATACATTTGACGCATGCACACCATCTGCAGGAACTGGGCAAAGGCCTTCTCATTTTGTGCAGTAGGTGGCTTTTTGTGAATAACCTGGTATGATTAAGAAATGGGATTCTTTTCTTCTCTCCCCCAAAATTATTGTTCTGAAATTGAAAGACTGACTCAAAAGTATTTTATTCTTCTCATTTTGAAAAATGCATAGATCTGGGGGTTTTTTAGTTGTTATGTAAATGGTCAGTAAAGACACAAAATAATTCTACAAGACCTTTGTTTTTATCCCTTACGAATTGTTCAGCTACATTTGTAAACATAAAGATTTTTTTATTGGGCAACTGCAGCTGTGCTGTGCAAGTGAGACTTAAGTCTGCCCAGACACTACTGGCTCATTCCTATCTTTCTTGCCCCTTCAGCTTTCCAAGTGTAAATTTTAAGATTTCTGCTGTAGTACAATGGAAACTGTATTAACTGTGGTTACACAGTGGGGAAAAGCGTGCTATGCTGACAAGGTAAAATAATGAAGAACCTGAGTGGGATCAGCTACCACCAGGAAATACTGCCCTTGTTCAGTGCAGCTTTTTGATAGATTTTTCAAGGTTTTTGTGGATCAAAATGGGAATAAAGTTCCTGTTGTTCAGTATGTGGGAGAACAACATGCCCTGTGGGGCACACAATTTTCTAAGACTTTTGTATAGACATTTAAAAAAAAATATTAAGTGGAACAACTTAAATATCTTCACATCACAGGATCCTTTTTGGTTTTATGCTGCATGCTTTCCTGTCCCTTTTCCAAAGAATTATGGATGTGTTAATTTGTCAAATTTTAAATATTGGACAACATACAACATTTTTGTCTGGGGCTGAGGAGAAGGAAAACTTTCTAAATACTGCTTATTTTAGTGTGGACCTATTACTTGTCTCTCTCCTACTACTGTTGTGCTTACCTGACTGTGATGGTCTCTGGGGACCAGTGAGGAGAGAAAGTCCTTCATTGCTTTTCATCCAAATATGAGTTGTTTAAAAGTAGCTCGTGTGTATATCAGACATAAGTGTTAGAAATTAGACCTTAGATCTACTGCAGCTACTAGAAGGATTAAAACCGGTGCCAGTATATTTGAATTAAGCTCTAAGATCTTAAAGATCTAAGAAAAAAGCCCCCACTGTTACTAATCTGTAATATCTAATAGATTTAAAAGGCTGTAGGAAATTCTGTGTGAAAACGATGAGGAAGTCACCGCATAATCTTCTTTCTGCAACTTACTATATACTCCTGGTGTAAGTAAATATCCAATAGTCAACTGCAGAAAGCCGGTATGATCGTCAGCCAATTTCCTCTTTGCCAGTAGTAAAACCATTTGTTATGCATTGAGCTGGTGTGTAAATGCTGCAACTTTCTCCCCATTTTGTATGGCTTTATTGCTGCAAATGAATCACTTTATTTCAATCACGGCTCTAAAATGTTTTTCTGCTTCTTTCTCTTCATGGAGATTCTGCCCTTCTCATATTTTGAAAAGTTTATGCAGTGCTGTCAAGGCAGTGGTTTGGCTTGTGCTCCAACTATGCAAATTTGTTCTTTGATTGTTTTTCATCATTTTCTTTGGCATATTTATTGTTAAATGAAGTGGCCACATTCATATTCTTAGCATAAGGGATTTGACCCTGTTGCACATGAAATTTCCATGAATGTGCTAAGGAAATGTGTCATCTTTAAAAAGTAGTCAAAGTAGCTGTAATGGTTTACTATCAAGACAGAATGATATATCAAGATGGGCTTTGCGAAGGTTTGTGCTTTATGCAATACTGTTCCTTTTTTTTGTCTGTGACTATGATGGAAAAGAATAGCTACATTAAATTTGCAGATGACATCCATCAGGGGTTGATTGGAACCAGGCTGAAGGACCAGGGTTACAATTCTAGATGACCTTGACAAATAGGAGAAATGGTAAAAATATTAAATAGTGCTTTAACGGGTTGGCTGACTAGTTCATCTAGCCTAACACTCAGTGTCTAGCAGCAATGTAGTAAAAGTAAGCGAGCCAAGCCACTCTTGGCAGTCCATTTCTTTGATATTTCGTCAGCATCCATGGTCATTGCATTGGGGTTTCCTGTGGGAGGCTGCAGCTCGGCAGCCGTTGGAGTGCGAGGCAGGGAAATAACCACCCGGGTCGGGTGGGATTGGCAGACTGGGTTGGGGTCAAGGCAAACATTGCTTTCAACTGAGTCCTAAAAGAAGTCTAACCTGCAGAAGAGATGAGGTAGTGCTTCTGTTCCATTTGGTGGTAAGGCTTCCACAGAGTGTATCATATCTGAGCACCACGCATGAAGACTCCAGAGTGCTCACTGGAAAGCACTGTATGTGATTAGTGGTCTAGAAGCATCTAAGAAATCAAGTGCTGGGAGCAGAGTGGGGAGAGAGAGAAGGAACCTTTTGGTTTCCATGTTCATGGTAGGTACACCACTGTACAAATGCACAGATTTTCTTAATGCTATTCAGAATGGGTAAAAATCTGAGCTGAGAAAAACTATAAAAAGTTTCAAATTATAAGGAAGATTTTAAGTTGTGAAGTGAGGGCATGTTTTTAATAGCAATAATTTTACAAGCTGCACTGGATTTTTTTCCTCCCAGATACCAACCGCTGCTGCATTCCATACGTTTCCCAAGATTAATAGTAGTTGGAGCTGTGCACAATGCGTTTTCAGCTTTCGGCATATTTACCACAGTGTCATTACAGAGTACGTTGGCAAATGTCAGGGGGGAAAGGTTACTTCTGCCATAGCTCAAAGACTAAGCTCTTGGCTGCATCAAGATGCCACTTAAGCGCTGGGAACTTGGAGCCTTTCTTCTCTGAAACATGAGGTAGGATTTATAAGCCTTTGTGCACCAGCCCTGCTCCTTATGACAGAAAAACCACTACGGATACTGGCTGCACTTGTCACTGGAACTGAATTCATGGGAGCGAAATGGAGCTTCAAGGACAAAGTTTATAGCCTCGCCAGGCAGGTTTTAACTATATTTACCACTTTCTGTCTTTGTTGTTTTTTTTTTTTAATACAAAGTAGCTAAACATAAAAAAAAAAAAATCACCTAAGAAGCTACTTTACTTGTACCATTTCTCAGTTTTAGTAGCTGCCTGGAAAGTATCAGTGACCAGTTCAGTTTCCTTGAAATTCTGCGATTTCCACATCATAGGGGTACTGTAAAGGTTAAACATCTCTTCAGTCTCCTGAATAGACTGCAGAGTCTGGGGAGGGATAAATTCTCAGTAGCTTAGTGGGATTCACATTCTTGATGGTTTTTACACCAAGAAAAGGTTGCTCTTGCAGGTTACTTACAGAAGCATTTTGAATTCAGCTTTTGTCTCCCCTGGCTCCATGGAGTTGGAGATGTGAGGCCAGATGACTGCCTCCACTGCAGGGTGCCCGGTTGGGAGGAAGACCAAATGGGTTGGTGATCTTTGAATGTTCTCCACGTGTTACATCAAAATCAAGGACGGTCCCAGACAGGTATGGTGAGCGTGTACTGGTTTGCAGTGCTGTGGCACAGCAGGTGTTTGCAACAAAAGCCAAAACCACCCCAAAAAGCCATGTCCATTGGCTGCAGAAGGGGCATCCTGTATTAGGTGGAACTTAAGCAAGCACAGTAGGAATTGGGAGTTCAAGTAAGAAGACTTTACAGTCCATGTACTCAGGTAAGCCTGGGGCTCTTGGGGCTGCAGTTGAATTCCAGGTGCATATATTTATTTCCCAAAGTGGGGAAAAATCTGTTGGTAAAATCTTTGAAATACTAATATTACTCTATGCCTATACTCTATGTATAAGGAAAATTTGGAAAAAATTTATTAGCAAGAAGGACTAGGAAGGAAAAGTTGAAACTTAAATATTTCACTAATTTTCAGATGGTTATTTACCTGCACCAGCACTGAAGCTTGTATTTGTCTTTCAGAGCATATTCTTGGCAGTTCATGCAGCATACCTAAAGCTATTTTAATTTCATAACTTTTAATAGAGAAAAAGAAAAGCATTCATGTATTATTTTTACCTCATCTTTCAAATGTGCGAAAGGATGTATATTGAGTTAAACACAGTGGAGCAGTGAGTAGCAGGCCATGGAGTGGACTCAAAAAGGAACTTAATGAGGTGAGATTATATCCCTCCTCAAGGATTTCGCTTTTTTGATTTTATGAACATGTTGTGAAATTCAACAGCTTGTCAATCATTCTACAGCTTCTTTGGAACACAGGGTAGAGTATAAAAGATGGTCTATGTGGACAGCTTATATTTGGGTATGTTCATTGTGTTTTTTGGACGGTCTTTAACCGGCCGTAGCCAAAGGGGAGGGGAATAGTAGTGGTTGGAAATTTGCAGACTTTGCAACTGTTGAAAAATGTTATAACTATGTAGTGTCTGGGTACACTTTTTTTTTTTATGAGCACATTGCATTTTGTACTGGGGAAAAAAAAAAACCAACGAAACAAACCCCACAAATAAAGCAACCCAATCCTGAACCTTTACATTTCTTTCAAGGGCAACGTGTTCCTCAGTCACCAGGTGAAATTCCCCAGAGTTCCCGTTCAGAAAGCTGCTTGGAATATGTAATAGTTTTTATTGTTCCTGTCTGTTGAAGGCATGTTGGAGTAAAGAGAGTTGTGTTTTTAAAATGGTGCCATCTGCATTTTTTCAATGTTTATGGTCTCATTTCTAGTATGTAATCTCTGTGATTGGACAATCAATCACATTCGTGATTGAATATTAGCTAAAATAGCAAGTAAGCTAGATCTGATGTAAACAAAACAGGTCTACTATGGAATAGCTAAAATCTTTTCCAGCTTTATTGTGCACTCTCTAAAGAATGATAAGCTTCAGCTGAACTACATCAAAGCAAGGGAAGCCAATTATGTCTTTGCTGTAAGAATAGGAGCTCTGATTCAGTGCTTGACTTAAAAATAATGTTTAGAGTTTTGCAAAAGACTAGAAGCAATGCAAAATGTATGCAAAACAAAATGTAAGAAATAGCATTTTTGTCCTGTTTACCCATTATTTTGCAATGTTTTTGATTTGAACATGTGTGTTTGTTTATTTGTGCATACTAATTGGTAAACTGGCAAATTTATGAGATACTTCATGTAGAAATGAGTGAGATGAGAGCAAGGAAGGAGACTGCGTAATATTCGGGGAGTATAAATCTGAAATAGGCCTCCTGTATAGGAGAGAGATAAATTACCCCACACCTATTTCTGTGCATTATGGTAACTTTGAAGGGCAGATGTATAGGTCTAGATGGTCTTTTGCTTTTCAGATAGAGTGAGCTGATCACACCTCATTTCCTTGTTTTGCAAGTTGTGTACAAGTACTAATATCTCACAAGAAAGCCTGAAATATGTAAGACCCAAAATTGCTACATAGAGCATGGGGAATGGCAGCCACCGGGGTTATTTTGCTTCTGAAATGAGCTGAGCCATGGCTGTTGGTACCTCTGGTCACCCACTGCCACTTCATGGCACCTCAGCCACCCCAGCTGCAGTCAGTGGAGAGGATGGAGTGCTGTCATGGTGGGGGGATATAAAGGCTTGGATGCTCTCTGTTCAATGATAAAGTGATTTTTTTTCCTGTGCATTAGAATTGAATACGCTGTGTGAAGGTTTCGTGTGGGAGCAGGGTAGAGGTCCATGCACTGGAGGTACAGCTGTGCAGAGCCCAGGATCTTGGCAGCTTGTGGCTCTCTGGGCCTGGGCCATGCCTCCCCTCAGCACCTTCTGCTGTGGTCACCCCTCAGAAAACAATTTACATGGCTCCCTGGGCAGAGTGTTGTCATCCCAGAGATTACATAGCAACCAGAGAGGCTGCTAATCATGCCTCAGGCACCTGCTGGCAGTTTCTGGCCATTTATACAAAAGGGAAAAAAAATGTTTAGGGCCTGATTATTTAGTTAGAAGATCCTCAGTGTTTTCTGGAGCTCTGTCACTTGGCTTTCAGCTCTCCAGCTGCCATGTTGAGGCTCCCCTTATTCGGCTCCAGCTCTGAAGCATGACGTAGTTACATAACTTCTTACTCACCACTCAATCTTTCCATCATTTTCTTCACCCTGGATTTGTTCAGATCTTGGGCTCTCCTTTGCATCTTCCTGAAATAAGATAAATCCTCACGAAAAAGTCTGCAGAGGAAAAGACAAGGAATTACACTTTCCTGCAGAACGTAACACAACTAGAAATAGTTTCATGAAGATAAATCTACAAAAGAAAATTGATTGGTCATTTATGCAATTGAGGTAGTTACTCTGCTTCTAAGCTGTTATATTGATGTGTGTTTTCTCTTATTCCTTCATCAGGAATATAATCTTTTCATTATGATATATCCATATGATAATACCTCTGAGGGAGACCTTCATGGTATTTTACCTAGACATGCAAGTTTCAAAGCAGTCTTAGCTTCAAATTTTCACTCTTGTGGTTCACCAGTACAGACAGAAAAATGAACGTGCACAGTTCTGATCTACTGTTAACAAAAAAATATCCCTTTCAAAAGGTCTTTCATACAACTTCCGAGTTAAAATTTCTTTACTACGATGTTTTGTTGAATTTCATTATAAATATTGCTTGTTATCCATGCAAACTCAGGGGCCCAGTTTCAGGTGGCTGACTGCAGGACTGAGGGCACATTTACAAATGCACAGAAATCTCATTAACTTCATACTTCCACTACGTCCTGAGCTTTGATGCTAAAACAGCTAAGTGCTTGTCTCTGTATTTCTTCCCTTTCAGAACGCCAGTACTGGGGCTCAGACCTGCAACTTCCCGAGATACCTTTTGAAGAAGTCATGTACAACGATGAGAGCGCTTATAAGTGGCTGTGCACCCTAAAGAAAGTAGGAATCGTGCTGCTAACAGGAGCTGCTGCCAGGCAGGGAGAGTTGGTTAAACTTGGCCACCGGATTGGGTTCCTGCGCCTGACTTTCTATGGGTGAGTTTGGCTTTTAATATCCTTGCTTTGCTGGCTAAGTAGTTACCTCTCATGTATGTCACTTCAGCTTGCTGGACCTCTTTTGTGGATTAACTTATTAAAAATAGGTGACATTTTTTTCTTCTCTGCGTATTAGAAAATGTGGTGCCAGTTAATATTCTGTATAAGATGATTGCTTTGCTATCGCAGGCAGGGTGTGTAGAGACCAGCAGCTATAACATCGACTGCTGAGTGAAGGAAAAATGGCTGAAAACAGATGATTTCAAATAAGAGATAGCCTTCTGAATAGAGGAAGTTATCTGTACTGAATCTTTTCCTTAGCCTGATTTTGAGTCATGGAAATAGGTAAGGCTTAGATGATATTATTGTGTCGCACATCACCGAGAAGATGGGCAGAGTACCTATTTCCCCTGCTTTCAACTGAGTCTGCTCTGGAAAGCCACAACCCGTCCCAGCAAGCATTTTTTTTTAAGACTGCTTTTTTGCAAAAGTAAGAGCTTTGCCTGCAGGAGTGCAAGCAGGAACCTGTAAATCATCTTTTTGATGCCAAGGGGTGGTAAGATGAACCTCTGCCTCCTCAAGTGCCTACTAGGTGAGTAAACAAGTGATGGTGGTTGCTGAGTTGTGTCAGTGACCTCCATCTAGCTAAGTAAAGAGCAATGTTATTAGCTACCTTATGGCCCTGTCCTTCACCCCGAGCTGTTGGTATAACTTTTTACAGTGTATATAAAAAACACTATTCCTTGTATGTGTGCTTATTCTTTAAAAAAAAAAAAAAAAAAAAGCAATTCACAGAAATAGATAGTAACATTTCAATATAGTTGTGATTTCTTGGTGCCTGAGTAACCACCAAAATCAGAAACATTCAGGGTTTCCCATCTGAAAAGGCCCCTTCTCCCCCATAATAGAATAAAAGATTGGCTAGACTTCTTCTTCACTTGGATTTACCTCTAGTTCAGAGAATAATCAAACAAACCAAGTGGGCCATATCTCCATGTGTCTCCTCCTTTGTCTAAAAAAATATAAAATAAATAGCAGTGGGGAAAAAAAATCCAACCTTGGCCAGAAAGACCACATTCCCTCAAGACTACAAATCAGAAGGAAAGACTTTTCTGCTCCTTAACACTCCTGTGTGAAGGCACGTATGAGCCCTGCAGGAATATGCAATGCAGGTGAGGTTGGTAAGAGCAGCACTGTGATAGCAGGAGAAATAAATTAACTCAGAATGTTAATTGGGGTGTGGGGAGGTGAGGTGAGCCAGGGAAGGTGAGTAAAAGTTCCCTTCTTCAAGCTATAATGCTTATTAAGACTTTTTTTTAACATCGTCATTTTGCAAATGTGGTTCCATCATTAGCTATAGAAAAAGATGTCATTGATGGTGCTGGTTTTTAGATTAAGAGACAGAGAAATAGCTATTACAATATACTAGCAACTTCTAGCAGTGTATAAGTTGCTTCTTACCCAATCTCCAGCCTTCATTTTTGTTTCATTTATGTTGAAAGTCAACCTGTTTGTGCAGAATTTTTTCTTGTTTGTAAATAAGGAAAGTTGGCTCAAGAAATCTTCTAGAAACTGAAGTGAATTCATAGCATGTAGAACAGCTAGTGATAATAGCATTTTGTTTTTTTTCTATTGTCTTCCCAAAAGAGGGGATGGAGAAAATAATTGCTTTAAAATACCGTAATATTATGAAGCTTTTTTGTCAATTATAGCAGCCATGATAAATATTTGTAAAGATTTAAAGGGAGTAATGTATAAATATACTAGGGTAGTTAAGATAATGTGCTTTCATTAAGGTGTGGTTTCCCCTTTCTGCTTACTGTGCCAGAAGGAAAAGTGGTTTTCAAAGGTAACTGGGATTCAGTCAGGTTAATTCTACTGAAATAAATAGGAGCAGAACCTCCTGCTCGACTTGGAAACCTCATCCAGTGTTATGAAATATTTTCTACTGTTAAAGGCATTCCTAATCATAGAATGGTTCGAGTTGGAAGGGACCTTAAAGATCATCCAGTTCCAACCCCCTGCCCTGGGCAGGGACACCTCCCACCAGACCAGGTTGCTCAAAGCCCCATCCAGCCTGGCCTTGAACCCCTCCAGGGATGGGGCAGCCACAGCTTCTCTGGGCAACCTGTTCCAATGCCTCACCACCCTCAATGTTAAGCACTTCTATGTTTGGCAGTCTACTACAGTCTCAATTTAAAGCTTGCATCATTAGAAAAATACTACTGCTTTCTACTTCTGTTTTGACATCATCCTAATAACAGATATAAGGAGGTTCTTAGGTTTCACGCCCTCACCGAGCTTTCCTTGATGGCTGGAGGCTGAAACATGAATTCTGTTTGTATCCAGAGAGATGCACAACCATCTTGAGTTAGGAATGAATATAGCAAGCACCACATAACAACAAAAAATGTTGATTCTTTGTTAAAGCATACCACTAACAGAAAGTATATATTATCTCCAAAATACTTCGGTGTGGGGGGGGGTGGGAGAGAGAGAGGGGGAGGAGGTGGCAGAAGACTCAAAAAGAAAAAAAAAAAACCCAACAACAAAAAAACCCCAACCCATACAGCCCCTTCAACAGATAGCATGGATCCGTGCATGGGTTACAACAGAACCTTCAGTTGCTTTCCTAAATTTCAGGGATGAGAAACTGCATCTAGAAGAAGTTCCTAGTGCCTAAAACTGGATATGACTAAATCTTCCTGACCAGTGTTCTTGATGGGGCAGCCCACTGTTTTTCACCTGCTGAGCCTTGTAACATGTTTTTCACCAAGGTATTCAAAAGTTTTTGATATTTACCTCAGTGGCATTGTAAGATAAAAAAGTCTACCATTCTGCCTGGTGCTCTGCCTCAGCTCTTAATCATCCTGGTGGTTTAAAATCGCTGCCAACTGTCTGCAACACCCAGCATGTGATAGCTGCTATGTGTAAGAGAGACTGAAAAGTCCCTTAGCGTATGAAGGTACGTTACCTGTTAGCATATACTTTCCTTGTCTAAGTTCAGCTAGCAAGAGATTCAGATTGCCCTAGGGCCAGTTTATCAGTTGTGTCATCAGAATGGTTTTTTTTTTCCCAATTAAAAAAAAAGTTATCTTGCCCCTCACTGATTCTTTCCTAATATGATTATAAGCAGTAATGATTATTCAATGCTTCAGGTTGTTTAAAGTCAGCTTAAATTTGATGGTTGGACTAGATGATCTTAAACATCCCTTCCAACCTAGACAATTCTGTGATTCTATGATTCTACATTAATGTTTACTCTCTTTAAAGATGGTTTCAATAAAAGTAATACATATCAATACATATCAATAAAAGTCTTTTACATATCAATATATATATATACACACACATATATATATACACTACACACATATATATACACACACATATATACAAATATATTTAAAAGTATTTTAATACATCCTACAAAGACCCTCCCACACATTAATGTTCCATATGAGATCAACGTTGAAGTGTGACCTTGGTCCACACCATTTAAGCAATGGTTTTAGCTCCTTTCACCGTTTAAATCAGATTTACTATTGGTGTTGATTAAACCTTATTTTTATGTTTTCTTAAGTATTAGGGTTCACAATAAAGGAACAATAAAAGGCGGTAAGTCTCCTTGCTTTTCCAAAACCTATTTGCTAATTCTTGTATTTATTAGGCTGCAGAAAGAGGGTTTCAAATTTTCCAATAGACTACAAATTCTGTATTTAAAAGAAAACATACTGAGTTACAATATTTAGTTTAACTGAGTTTGTGTTTTTTTCCTTTTTGCTTTTTAAACACAACTCTAGCATTTGAGAGTCTTGCAGTCTGGTTTACATCATCCCAAGTGAGCCACCATGGTTAGATTTACTCTAGGTCATTTGACATTTGCTAATTATGTTTCTGTGTATGATTAGGTTGATTTTGCAATATTAAATTAAAATCTGAAGAGCATAAGGTCAAAGAGAGCCTGACATCCAAAGACCAGTTTTGCAGACTAGTCTAGATTTCAAGTAAAGGCTGTAAATAGAAAGTAGGGTTGCAAAATGCTAAACCTGCTTAAAAGGGTTGCTCTCCTTTCTCCCACACTGCTGTCCACCAACTCCCCTCCCTCCCTGGGCACGAGCACACACACAGAGCACACGTCCTTAGCGATGTTCAGCTGCTCTCATTGCCATACTGATGATGATTGTGGTTAATGCTTTGGAAAAAAAAAAGAAAATTAAATGACTCTTTAGATCACGTATTTTCCTTAAGAGCTCTGTGTAAAAAAAAAATAATAATAATAGTAGGGAGAGAGGAATTCCTCAAGTGCTGGATAATACAACCAGTATAATGCATAAACTTTCTATCGTTATGTGTAGCAGCTTAAGAAATTATCCATAAAGTATTTTTTAAAAATTAAGTCACAAAACTAGTTTCATATGTTTTAATATAGATGTGTATGAAGTGGTAACATGCAAAACTTATCAGAAAAAAGTTACAGAACTGTATTCAGAGAGTTTAATAACCCAGTGTCTGTTTAATGTGTAATTCATCACATCAAGTCTTGAAAAAGACTTTAATGGTTCTGGTTTATTTTCAGATATTTGGTGGGGGGTGGTTTGGGTAAATGTTTTATAAGGAACAAATTTTGTATTTTTTTACCATGTATAGCTGGAACCCAGCCTAAAAACAGAAACTCAGTCTTAACAAACAGAGCAGCATTTTACAGTCCATCTCTTCTCTAAAACAAAATTTCATTTCTTACTGGTATCCAATTCTGAGGTGGCTTTTACAACTGTAATAAAATAATAACTTTGGGTAGTTCCCATGCTGTTTCACTAGCAGCCAAATACAATGCCTACCAAATATTACAAATAAAAGGATAAATTTGGAATTGGCAAGCTTGCCAAATAAAACGTTACCTCAACAGGGCCATGAATTTTAAACTGAAATGTAACAGCAACGAATATAACTCTGACACGTGGAAAAACAAAAGCCTTTTTTCTTGTCTAGATTTCTCTTTGGTACATGCTACCTAAAACGTCATTACTGTAAAAAGTGAAAACATTCTCTGTATGTAACAACACCAGGGATTCCACGTTTTTAAATTAACAATTTTCATTATGCTGTAGAGGCACAACTCCATTAACTAGGTCTCCAGTCATACCACACTTCATTTCACCAGCTTCTCATGCCCTAGACCTTGTGCTCCTCCCTTGTTCTGAAGCCTTCTCCAGGGCTTTGGGTGGCACCAAGGGCTTCCTTCAGATCCCTTGTGCTCCCCCTGAAATAATCAAACCATCTGCACCTCCCAGGCGGCTTCAGCTGCAAGAGAAGGACATGGGTCCCAGATGACTTATGAATGAGACTTAGATTTTAAATAAAGTGCAAGTGCAATAAAGATGACTCAAGTGTGGCTTCAGATCCTAGTGCAGCAGTTTTGCAAGACTAAGGATGTAACAGACAGGCTAATTTTCTGCTCAGGGAGACTGAGCTCACATTGCCACTTAATGCAAAAAATTGCTACACCTGCCTGGTGCCAAATTTCCTCCTCTGTCAAACAGCCTGAGCAATTGATGTTGAAATCTGACCCTAATTACTAAACCATAAACCATTCCAACCCACTTTGCTCTCCCTAAGGGCCAAGAGTCATCTGACATTACCCACATTTTCTTCCTTTCGTTCTCCCCATGACTGAGTCGATACTTCAGCTCAGTTGAGACTTTGACAAAGTAAGGTTGATTTTTTTCATATTCAGTGCTGAGCTCCCTATTAGCATCACTTTGTCTTTTTAATCATCGCTGACTTCAAGTCGGTAACTGGAGCTTTGACCAAAGCTCCTTGCATGTAAGGAAGTCTCCCAGGGACCAGCTTCCATCGCCAAGTGTAACAGCACGGAAGCACTGATTGCTTTTACAAAACTTTACAATGATTTTAGAAGATACTACCATTCCAGTAATTGTATATATTGCATATGAGACAATTAAAATGTGTTAAATTGTTTTAGATTCATCAAGTGACACTGGAGCCTTTAAAATTAAAGATGTAGTGAACGTAGCTACCTTCAACACTAATGACAAGGATGATATAATGTGCTATTTTTTGGCAATAAAATTCGGAACTAGGGAAGTGTGGCTGAAGTTACCATACTTGAGTGCTGAAGTAATGTACTGATGAGTGTGTGCTGTACCAAATAATAAAAGGGGTTTTTCCTCAGCCAGTTAAACACATTTGCAAATATTCAAGGGGATTTTCCCTCTAGCAATTTCAGAAATTTAGTTTTAGCATTTTGCAGAGTTCCTATAATAAATATCACTTCTAGAACATGTTTGTATATTATATATAAATCACTTTGGTCTGTACATTCTTTAGCCTATTTTCTTTTTAAACTATTATTAAGAAGTAATGCTAGACACCATCTGAAACATAATATATTTGGTCTGTAGTATTTCACAAGGGAAAATGAGTTTCATATTTTCTTTTAAATCACTTATGCTCCTGTGATTACATGGACTGCATATGGTGACTTACACTTTTCCAGACAAATGTCTGGATCTACGACATGCATCCGCTGAGGACTGTCTTCAATCATGTGAACTCTCTACAAACAAAATCAGTGCTTTTTGGTCTTAAGTTCTCCTGCAGGGCATCTCGCTCAAAACGGATTTTGATTGTGCTGGGAGTCTTTGTAACCATTTCTTTTGCTGTTATCAGTACCCTTTCCTACCGAATTTTGTTAAATTTCAAGACAGAAACTATGTAACAAAATAAGTAGGGTTAGTTCTCAGAAAGAGAGTCAGTGAAAGGGAAGCAGTTACAAAGCCTTTCATCCAGACATTTTCCTGGAGCAGTAAACCTTCAAGTTACAGGAAAGATCCCCCTTCAAAGGATTCTCTATATGTTCTAAGATCATAAAGCTTTAAAAATAATTTTTGGGGAAAGTTACATAGCGTTTAACAATTTCATATTTCATTGATAATGTGCTCCACCTGACAGGGAAAAGTGGAAGGTTGATAAAAAGAAATAAGCCAACTTTGACTTTCTTATCTCTGAAGCCTCAGTATTAAGATGACTATTTCTCCTAACAGCTGCCTCTCAGTTTGTGGCTTCAACTGATCTTTGCATCCAGCAAAGTGCCACCACTAGAAAGCCATCATTCTTCTGGATACTGTGCTGGGGCCAGGCATCCCTCTGCACGTTAAAGTTTCTAGCTTGAGATAAGCCTTTTCTGGTGTGGGCGACACTGCTCAATCGTTATCTCCTTATAATTTTGCAATATTTTCATGTTCAAAGATGGAATGACTCTTTTGTGCTGTGATTTCACAGTTTCAGTGTGTACTGTCTGGCATGCGGGCTGGCTGTTTTAACATGTTTTCCTTTTTCCCTTTCATTATAAAGACCAACTTGGCAAGTGCAAGACAAAGCAGATGCTAACAACGTGGCTTACACAACCGGGAAACTATGTTTTCACACCGATTACCCTGTTCTGCAGCATCCACCTGGGGTAAGGTGAGCCTTTTTCACAACACAAAAGGGGAAAGGGAAATATTCCTACACTGTGAAATATGGTTAGCATGGTGACTCTGAATTTTGTCTTAAAAGGGCAATGTAAAAATAACTATAGTAATCTGCATAACAATCTATACACACATGGGTATGCGATATATACATTATAATGTAAGTTCTGCATAAAAATTACAGCATGGATAATGGGATTGTTTAAGTGGAAATTCACAAAGTATTGAGAATATTATTGTATGAAAAAGCATTAGGGTCCTGTATGTGGTTCTGATACTGCTTCCATCACATTGAAGCAGTTGGGTATCTACATGCTGTAGTGAAGTTTTGACATTTTAGGAGCTGTCTGTTCACCTCAGGAGGAGAATGTATTAGAAGAAATAAGATTAGGATGTTGTTTTCTATTAATTGATTTAATTGTTCGCCCCTTCATAATAGAGAAAAAAGGGCACTGTGAAGATGAACCACTATATGAAATACATTTTCACCTCAGCCCTGTCATATCAAAGCCTAATTCACATAATTCACCAGAAAACTGGAAAGTAGTAGGAACAGGTACAAAGGAACAAAAATAATCCTGGAAAAGTTTGCATCTATAAGCTTCATACCTATAGTTTCCCCTTCTAATATTTTAGGGTACTCTGTATCAATTGTTTCTATAATTAAACAAAAAGCCAATATAATAGGAAATACCAAATACTTCACAGTAACATCACCTATTAAAATCATTTAGATGCTGTTCATTAACATGGAGTAAGAACGGAGCAGGGTTTCATTAATAGAGAGCAGATGTGAATTAGCTCACTGTCTTGTCTGCGCCAAAGCTCACACTCTGCTATGAAACATTAGAAAAAGAGCATAACCTTTTTCATTCTAACGTGCTCGCAAGAAATAAAAGTATTAAAGTACATTGAATTATGTTTGAACATTGTCCTGAATATGCACTTTTCTTTATCTAGCTATTACACAATATTTGAACTCTTAAGACATATTCACTACAAATATTTGAAGAAATGTTTATAAATGGATGATGATTAGTTTCAGAGCCATGCTGTAAAAATATTTTTAGGATTTCCTAGGTTTTGATCTGGCAACTATTTTTCCAGGAGGTATCCTGATCAAAAAAAAAAAAACCAACAAAACCCCAACACCCCCTCACAAAAAGCCAAACAACCGAAAAAGCCAAAACATCAAAAAAAAAAAAAACAACAAAACCCCAACACCCCCTCGCAAAAAGCCAAACAACCAAAAAAGCCAAAACACACCAAGAACTCACCATAAAACTGATTATATAAATCTAGCAGAAACATTAGCTGTCTAGAATATTAACCTAAACTCTCATTTGAACTAAATTCTCCCTTTGAACTTTTCCAGAGTCATTTACCCTGCAGCACACTATTGCTTACACTACGTATGCAAAGCCGGCAGCGGCCACAAAAGAAAAGAGCTGGTTGCCTTGTGCTCCCTTCAGTGGGAGCCCCGAGTCCTCCCTCCCCACAGCTCGGTGGCTGAAAGGAGCATGGCAGGAGGGCAGAAAGCTGCTTCATCTCATGAATGACCTAGCTCACCACCTTTCCACTGAACTCCCTCTGCTGCAGTCTCAGTTATTTCAGTTTCCCCCTTCATCACCATCATCAAGGTCTATGGGTCCAGCAGCTGAGGATATTCTGGGGCAAACCCTGCTCTCTGCTCCTCTTTCTCCTCCTGGCTCTTGTTTGTTTGGTTGTTTTTTCCTCCTTGTGGTCTCAGAAATAATTCACCATCATGGAAGGGAAAGGTGGACACTGTTACCATCGGTGTGCCAGGTGTATTTTCTGTCGTTTGGCTGAGATGATGAGTGGTTACACTCTGTGTGATGCTGGGCTCTCTAATGCACAAAAAGCCAAACAACCGAAAAAGCCAAAACATACCAAGAACTCACCATAAAACTGATTATATAAATCTAGCAGAAACATTAGCTGTCTAGAATATTAACCTAAACTCTCATTTGAACTAAATTCTCCCTTTGAACTTTTCCAGAGTCATTTACCCTGCAGCACACTATTGCTTACACTACGTATGCAAAGCCGGCAGCGGCCACAAAAGAAAAGAGCTGGTTGCCTTGTGCTCCCTTCAGTGGGAGCCCCGAGTCCTCCCTCCCCACAGCTCGGTGGCTGAAAGGAGCATGGCAGGAGGGCAGAAAGCTGCTTCATCTCATGAATGACCTAGCTCACCACCTTTCCACTGAACTCCCTCTGCTGCAGTCTCAGTTATTTCAGTTTCCCCCTTCATCACCATCATCAAGGTCTATGGGTCCAGCAGCTGAGGATATTCTGGGGCAAACCCTGCTCTCTGCTCCTCTTTCTCCTCCTGGCTCTTGTTTGTTTGGTTGTTTTTTCCTCCTTGTGGTCTCAGAAATAATTCACCATCATGGAAGGGAAAGGTGGACACTGTTACCATCGGTGTGCCAGGTGTATTTTCTGTCGTTTGGCTGAGATGATGAGTGGTTACACTCTGTGTGATGCTGGGCTCTCTAATGCCACAGGAAGTTTTACTGCCTGTATCAGCAGCTCAGATTGACCCTGGTGCAACCAAGAGCCCAGGTTTAGGCTTTCTGCTCCGTCTTACACCTCAGCAATTTCACTGTGAAATGAGATGAAACTCTTAATCCCACTTTATGATAGAGACATTGGGCCTGTTGCTTTATACAAGAGCCACCTTTTCCCCCTCTCTGAGCAGATAATTGACAGTAATTTTGTTTCTGCAAGAGAAAACTAATCCTCTATGTTCAGATAAGACCGCAATGTATTTAAAAATGATACGACTGTCGCAAAGAGGGACTCAAAGGAAAGAAGTGAGAGCAGAGCTTTGCAATTCACTTGCATGATGCAAGCATTAGAAGATATCCCAAATGGGACGGAATTATGAACATGCTACTTTAATTTTCTGCCTGTGTGACAGTAGTGGCAGAGCACTGTGAAGCTGCAGTAGTGGGAACTCAGCCTTTTGCTGAAAAAAACCAAACCAAAACAAAAAACCAGAACCACAGATATGAGGGGACTGATACTAATGAGCTGTTAAATAGGCAAGCTAATTCTTCTTGTAATGAGATGTTAATTCATTCCAGGTTCAGCTTCTCCATTGTATAAAGCAAACAGCTGCAGGAGGAGAAAGTGAAGTTGTAGATGGATTTCATGTATCCAACAAGCTGAAGAAACAGAATCCTCAGGCGTACCAGATCCTGTCCTCTACTGCTGTGGACTATACAGATGTTGGGGTGGACTACTGTGATTTTGCTGTGCAATGTAAACAAAAGATTATAGAGTGAGTGGTTTCAACAACATCGAAAACTAAAATCCCTGTTGTACGGTGGATTACATGTTGGTAGGAGAAGGTCTGCTCCTGCCACCTTGTGGGGAAAGACCGGTTTAACTTGGTCTGTAGTTATCTTGGGGGGGTTTGGGGAGGGGTGTTTGCCAGCGAGTGGATTGTTCTGTGCTCTGTACCAACACACCATAGTTTTCCTTATTTTGTTTTGCCACACACCACCAAGAGGTGGTGGGAATTAGAGCAGCTGCCAGGTACAGACACAGGTAAACAGCAGCTAATGTAAATTCCAGCCAATGTACCTCTGTTTTGTGCCAAAGACAGGTCATGATTTGAAGCATTTAGATTAAAAACTATATATTCTTAAAAGATCAAATGCAAATGATCATAATCTCTTCTGAATTTAAGGAGTCTACAATTAAAGTGTACCTAATATTGATGTTGGAGGAAATAAAGTGTCTACACTTTCTCCTCATCATCCCTTTTCCTAGTTAGGCTTAATTATCAAAATCCAACCTAATAACAATCTCAATTAATTAGAAGATCTAATCACATCCAATTAGAACAATCTAATTAATCCAATTAGAAGAATCTAATAACAATCACTGTAGAAACATACTGAAATTCCAGCAGGAGAGTTCAGTTGTTGTTTAACCATCTTAAAATGTTTCAGCAACAACATATCACATTCCTTTTCCTTTCCTTCTCTGTTTCACAGTGTGGATTCCAGAGGCCAGGCAGTTCGTATCAATTATAATAACGCAACAAGAGACACAGTGTTTGACATACCAGCTGAAAACGTGAGGCCGTTTTATGCAGCTCTAAAGGAATTTAATGATTTATTAAACAGCGCTGAACACAAGTTTACTTACAAGCTGAAACCAGGTCAGTAAGCTGCTTCTCCTCGCAGGGATTTTTCACATGTTTTTCCTAACAGTCAAAACACTTAAACTTTGTTAGCACTGGTAGGGAGAGGAAACCTCAGACCTTCTATCACCTATTTGATTTCATACTGCATCCTTACATTCATCTCATGGATTTATTTTGCCATAGTTACACTATAAAGAAAAAAAAAAAATTGATTTGCAGATTTGCAGAAGCCCTAAATGCTCTAAACTTCATCTAGAGTTGCACAGGGCTGTGTTCTGAACATAAAACACGCTGCAAAAATGCCCTTTACTTTTTAAAAGTCAGTCCATGCATATATTTAACTGCTTTGGCCTTAATCTCTGTTCTTCCATTCCCCAGCTATAAAATGAAGGTATGAATAGTCCCTCATCTCTCAAGAGATGCTACAAAAGTAAATTCATTAGTGTATCTGCCTCATGTACCATGATGCTAGTGTCCTTAAAACGTCTATGAGGAAATGAATGTCTCTCTATTGGGAATGTGCAATAAAATAATTTACAAGACCGCATAATAAATGGTAAAACAAAGTACCTCACATTACATTAGCACCATCCATTCCATCAATTAACACACCGAAATGATGGTAGAGGGGAGGGAGAGAAGGAAAGAAAGACTAGAAGGTTATTTAATTAGAGATTTATCATAGTGGTGGCACACAAGGGAGGAGAATTAAAATGGTATGCTAGCCTTAATTACATGATTTCCTAACTTTCAATGGCTTAACTTTGTTTTCATAGAATTCTCTTAACAGGGGTAGTAATGCAGAATGTGTATACTACAAATAGTACCAGTCTGATCAAATAAAAATCATCCTAGTGGCTTTCACCCTTTTTATCCTTCCAGTGAATTTGCTGTAGTCACCTTTCCCTTCAAGGCCTGCATTTCTCAGTGTGGACTCCCCTCCCACTCTGCTTTTTAATTCCTGGTTATACAAGAAAAGCAGCAGAGGTCTGAAGGGACCTGCCCTCTCTGGTTGAGATTGACCAGCTAAATTAAAAGTACTGTGTCATTGATGTGTGTCTCCAGCCGAGCTACATGAAATTATTGCTCCCTGACTGTTGATGTACATCTACCTCCATGTTATCTGTTTGAAGGAATCAACTGTAATGTACCAAATATTTAACTTTGTGAAATCTCTTTATAGGAGACATAGTGACGTTTGACAACTGGCGCGTGCTTCACGGTCGCCAAAGCTACCCATCGGGACCAGAAGTGAGTCGTCACCTGGAAGGGGCCTACGCAGACTGGGATGTGGTCATGTCCAGGCTCCGGCTCCTCAGGAAGAGGGTCCTGAATAGGGACTGAGCTTTCTGCTGACTAAAATGAGCCAAACCTGGATTATCTAACCTCAAAAAAAAAAAAAATACAAACAAACCACCAAACCCCTTAAAAATAGTGTTTTCTTTTCAGAAACTAACATCACAAATATATTTTTGAGTTCCATAAACTAAGAAACCTCTTGTTCCTAACAATTTATCTGTGCCCTGATCTTTGAATCTATAAAATGCCTTGCTACCTCTGTCAGTGTATTTGCTTGTTAAAATCAGTGCGCAAAATGGCTTGAAAGATTATCACTCTACTGGACTGACTGGGAATCACAATTCCTTCATTTTTCTCTACAAATATACCTGCCCTCATTAGAGAGCTGGGAAGGGAGCATCAAAAAAGGGCTTATAAGTATTATTTAGTTAAGATTTGTTAGGAACAGCACCTTCCTCTATTTTAAGGGAGACGTTTTTATTGCATAAATCATAACTAAAACTCATTATCAAAATAGCAACTCACTGCCGCGGAGTTGTTTTGATATACACACCTTTCTAGGTAGAACTCCACTTTAATACAAGATCTCACTCAACAGACGCTGTGTGCTGTATATCCCGCTGTACTTGTGATGACTATCACTGCCACCAATAATTTTTCCTACATTTCTAAGTCCATAAGCTCAGAAACCATAAAGCTTCCAGAGAACACGTCCTATTAATTTTCCTCTGCATTAGGAATAGAAATAAATCCCAGTGTAGAGGTCGCAGATAGGGTCAGAAATCCCAGCAGATGCTCTGCACAGGTGAAATTAAGATCTGCAGGGCAGACAGGCTTTTGAGTGAAGTCAGGGAGAGGAACGCTGTTGCTGCTCTGCAGCTAGAAATCACAAAGCACAAGAAGTGTTCATTGACTCTGCACCTGACAGAGAAGTGGTGACTGATCTCAGATCCTGGTTTTTTTACACCAAATATGAGAGCAGACCCCCAATGGACTTGGTCTGCAGGGCGTTTTCCTCTAGATTGTGTTCTGAATAGAGATCACACTATGTAAAAATTACTGCAGCTCAAGTAGTGTTTTTTTCCCCCCTATATTCAGATGCCAAATTGAAAGGGAAAAAAATTTAAAATGCTTGTTTTTATACCTGACAATATGTCCACTGAGTTTATTTTTCACTGTCCTTCTAGCTGCAGCGTTAACAGGGCATGCTCTCACCCATGTTGAGTCTGGCAAAATAATCACACCTCCACCCCCAGATCTGCTCTGTTCAGCTCTTTATTTTCAAACTATTCCTTGAAAGTCAAATAAATCCTAGTCTCTTCTTAGTAGGCTAAAATAAGAGAACTACAGAATTCAATAACTGTAGAATTACATTTCTTAACACAAAATATCCCAACATCAGTGATAACCGAACATTGGCTTGGAAACACTTCCATAGTTTCTACTTATCATTTACAGTCAAGAGATATCTCAGCTGAATAATCAAATAAAACTAAATTAGGCTCAGTCATGACCTGCCATAGTGTGCTTCGAATCCATTCCTCTTTAGCAAGTAGTGAAATGTTTGCATCAAAGTTTTGACATTAAGATGTAGCGTAACAAAACTGGCTTTTAGCAGCAATTTGATTTCTCAGTGCTTCCTTTAATTTTGGAAACATGAGAGTAATTTTTGCCTTTGCTATAAAAGGAGGAAAAGATAAGGAAAGGTTAATACCTATATTCTGTAAGACACCAGCAGTACTGTGTTTTAACTGTGATATTTTCCACATAACAATTTCGTGCTAACTGCAATTTGTAACATTAAAACAAGGCACCTTGGGATTTATACCAATGGTTAATAGGGAAGAGATATTTTCTGCTTTTATTCTGTACTTTTCTAAAAAACGTTTATTCAAAATTCTGTTTATTAAAAGCCGTTATGGATCCGATTACTGTTTTGGGCTCATATCTAATCTCACACAAAATGTCTTGTACACAGATATGAAATCATTATTGGTTTAAAATATTTGGAAATATGATTACAGCTGGATTCTTTCAGGTTTGTCCCATATACTTAACATATAAAGTGCAGCTAAATCCATAGATTTGAACAGATGCAGGGAAAACAAACCAAACCAAACAAAAAAATCAAAATTAATCAAGCTCTCAATGGATCTAATTTTGCACTGCTGGGATTTTTTGTCAGTGAAATATGCCCAGTTAAAAACTCACACGAGAGATCCCTGGAGTTCATAATTATATGCCTGAGATATGTTGTACTTTCCATACCTGCACCTCCTTGAACTGTCCACATTTCCCCAAAATATCTAGTATCAACGTTAAATAAGTAACATAATAATAATCATTATTTTTTTAAAGGCAGCTTTGCAGATGGCAGGCGTGTTGCCACATACATAGATGTCCACATTTCCCCAAAATATCTAGTATCAATGTTAAATAAGTGACATAAGAATAATTTTTCTAAAGGCAGCTTTGCAGATGGCAGGTGTGTGCCACATACATAGACGAGATGGGTGGGTGCAGGAGTCCTGTGGCTCCAGATTCCCAACAGCACAATCACTTGTGTGCAATTTGCAGCTCATAAATCCTTTAGGCTTACATAGAAACATGATTCAAGCTAATCTGTATTTCATGCAGAATGGAGTACAAATAATGATAAAACCCCCAGAACTGTGAAGTCCTGCACAAACCAAATCTAATCCCTGCAAGGCCTTTGTGAGCCATGGCACGATGTCCAGTTCAACTGGGAAAGGGCCAGGCTACCCACCCAAACCTGATGCACAAGCAAATCTTATGTTTCTGGCTGCAAACCCTCTGCTCAACTTCTAGGATCCACCAATATCAGAAATTTCAATTCTAAACAGCTTTGTGTAGTACTGTAGTCAGAAAAGAGAGTATTTCTGTAACCGTCTGCGAAGTAGATCATCGCCTGATGACTCTACTGATACCTGGTCAGGCTAAATAATGGAAGAAGCCCACCATGGGTTTATTTCCCCTTCACCTCCAAATCCACACCAAAAAATGACGTCGCAGAGCTTTCGGATAGGCCTGGTTTAGATCTGCCTGCAATACTGACACGGGCACGTCACCCCACACATGTTGCCTTTGTGCTGTCCTGATCTATCTCTTAACCAGCCTGTGGTCAGCAACTGCCTGCATCTAGTGGGCTCACAGCACAGCTGGAGAAATAGAAAAAAATACACATCCATTTGCAAACGCCTTTTCTCTTTTGTCCTAGCAATGGATGTTGGATCCAATCCCATGGCATCGTTTTCATGTATAATTTTTAAAATGTGTTTTTATCTATGCTGAAAGCAGGCAGCACCTTGGCCGTATCAGTACTCACACCTCTGTGCATCGCTTCAGCACAGCTCCTCTTTGGCCACCCCTGAGCTACCCACAGCACGTGCCAACTTCTTTTGGCTGGGTGGACAGAAAACCCCAGTCCAGAGAGATTTCCAAAATGCCTATTGTCAGAAGAAAGCTGGATTAGCTGCCCAGCTTTGCAAGTTGAACTGTATCGCTGTATATATGTCCAGCAAATGAAATGCAGCCTCTCATCACATATGATATATTACTCCTGGAAAATATGTATTTATTCTGTACTGTGTTTTTCTCTGACACAAATCAGAGAAGGTACTTTGCCGTCTCGTCTCAGATTCTCCCCAAGGCAAATGAGTTTTTATTCTAATCTACACATTCATAAAGTTAACTGTCAGTTTGGGGCAAGTCCATATTTGAAAGTTTCATGCTGGAATTTTGAAATCACTTTTGGTAAAAGCAACCATAATAAATATATTTCATGTACACATTTTAAACTTACAGCAGAAGATCCCCCCCACCCTGTTACACCAGTCCAGTAGCACAAAAAAAGGGAGATGGTAAAGACTGAGAGGCAGAGCACAAAAAATCCCCTTTAAAAAACAAACAACAAAAAAAATCCAACCCATACCAAAACAAAAAGGAAACTAAACCACAGCTGCTTGTAAGAAACCTACTTTTCAACACAACATCTGATTAAAGTCCAGAAAAGGAAATTGTCAAAGCCAGTGAACCAGCTACATCACCTCTAGAAAATGGCCATAGTATCAAACTTTAATTAAGCACAGATGTGGCAGCTAACGGCTGAAAACAATCTCAATATTCGACACAGGATGAGATCTAAGAGAAGGGAGCAAGGGCATTTTGAAGCCACCTGGTGCTGGCCCAAGGTGTGGACAGGAGGCTGGTGCTCCTCCTCCCAGGGGCACGACAGAGGGGACAGGTCCCTCTCCCAGCCTCCTGTGACATCTACTGCAGGATGGTGCCAGCAAAAAGGAAGAATCGCTGGAGCAGCCAACCAGCTACTGGTTTTCCTGGCTACTTAAAAGGATTTTTGGCAAAGCCACAGCAATTCAGAGTGGCCCCAAGGTTTTTTCTAAATTTTGTCAAGGGCAAACCAAAGGATTAGGAGCTGCTGTTGGGGTGTTTTGTGGGATATGAGCTGGTTTAGTTAGTAAAATATATTTAAATCCATATGTTTTATGTATTTTAATGACTTTTCTTTAATATGTAAAAGCATCTAATAACTTCAAAGCGGGCAGAGGAATTTCTTTGTTGCCACGTCATGATACGTGTCTTTCCCCATTAGCTCAAGCAGAATGAGACAGAAGGTCTGAACATGTGGACAGCAGAGTGTGGCTTCTCCATCTTCCTTTCTTTCCAAGCAGTCATTTAGATCAATAGCTACTCGTGCTGGCAATAATCGAGCTACGCATCTCTTTCAAGTTATTTCTGGAACCATTCAAAGATCACAAAGCAACGGACATGGAGAAGATACAGCAATTTTCAGAGTATGTCATACGCAATTTCTGAAATCTTGGCCTGCTTTTTTTCTTTATTCAAACAGGAAAGTTGTTATGAAAATTTGCTAAGGGCCGTACAATGCCTTTGAAAGGCAGCAGGCGAGGAGCAGGCTGCTGCAGCGAGCTCTCTGGTAGCCACCTTTGAAACGCTGCTCGTGACGGAGGAGCTGGTTAAGTCCCCACAGCACATCTGGCAATCAGCAGGACACAACTCTCTCCCTTCTACCCACCAAAGTCCTTCGCTGTCTCCAGTTCTTTGCTGTCGGCAGTACTGTGCTCACAATTAAGTTTTCCCATGCTGCCCCCAGGGCCACTTCATTTTCACTTGGACAAGGAAGCACACTAAACCAGGGCAGGTAGGAGGAAAATCCTACCCATTCATTTTCTTGGCTCCTCTACAAGTTTGCCAAGAAAAACAAATGCTACGCAGCCAGATCACATGATTTTTTGGCAACAGCAAAGATTTAGAAAGAGCCTTTCCTCACCCTTTCGTGTTTCCCCAATGCCACGTGGTGGCAGCTCTCCTGCAGGCAGGGCCTGCAAGGAAACAGGGACAGTTTTGTGCCTTGTGTTTGCAGCTTCTCCTTGACTTCATCACTCCCTTGCCCTCACAATGCCATCCCTTTGCCCAGAGGCATGCAATCAGCTAGGGTCTTTAACTCTGGATGGTAAGGCATAGAATCACAGAAAGGTTAGAGTTGGAAGGGACCTTAAAGATCATCCAGTTCCAACCCCCCTGCCATGGGCAGGGACACCTCCCACCAGACCAGCTTGCTCAAAGCCCCATCCAGCCTGGTCTTGAACCCCTCCAGGGATGGGGCAGCCACAACTTCTCTGGGCAGCCTGTTCCAGTGTCTCACCACCCTCATAGTGACAAATTTCTTCCTGATATCTGATCTAAATCTCCCCTCCTTCAGTTTGAAGCCATTACCCCTTGTACAAGGACAGCCTTGTAAAAAGTCCCTCTCCATCTTTTTTGTAGGCCCCCTTCAGATACTGGAAGGCCACTATAAGGTCTCCCTGGAGCCTTCCCTTCTCCAGGCTGAACAACCCTGTTCCTTTTTTGGATACAACGCACAACCCAATTCAATTTGAGCCAAGTTAAATTCTCATAACTGAAGTTTAATCTTCAGATTCCTCCAAGGCTGGAAGCCACGCACCAGCCCTGCCTCCCCCCGGGCCAGTGGCCGCAGCAGCCCTCGGTCTGCTCACCATCCCTGCCATGGTGTACGGAATGGAGGGCGCGCAGTTGGGAAGCACAGCCACCAAGGGGAAGCCAGGGTTCAGGGGAACTTCATCTCCATCAGATGAGTGAGGTGAACCAACACGATAGGAAAAACAGAGCGCGTTGTTGGTGCAGCCCGGGCAGATGTCTGCTGTCAGATGCATCACACATTGTACAGCCACATCTGCTGGAAAAGCACTTTACGGATGATTTATAGCATTACTGTGCCAAGGAGCTGAAAAGCCCCCTGAAAGTTTTCCACTTCATACTAACATTCCCGGCTCAGTGATCCTCCCTGACATTTTCTACGTTACTGTTCAAAGCAGTCCATGGAGGGGGGGGAACCTTCACCACCCCCCAGCTTGCCAGCAGTACCCTCACAGACAGGCTCAGGACATCTCAGGGAGCCAGCACACCAAGCAAAATTTCGGGCAGATTTGTTGCATTCCTTTCAGATTTTTCCATATCAATGAGGAAGGGATGGTTTATCCCTGGCTACCAACGTAGGCATCCTCTGTGGAGCCTTTGAGCTCAACACCACAGCAATGCAGCTCCTGAGGTGCTCGCAGGATCCCACCTTCTGCAGGCCAGCCAGTCTCCTGGCATCATCTGCCAGTGCAAGGTCTAAGTCAGAGAACTGTAAAATTAACAACCTCCCCACTTGTGCCTATACAGGAGGGCGCCCAGACTCACGACGCACCCATCCCAAGGTACACGCTCCCAGGTTCAGCTCCCCTGCATGCCCAGGACCACTTTTGCCTGCACCCCTGGCATCTCACCCCACTTAACCCACCAGCATCCCAGAGCTGAGTAGGGGGCTACCAGCATCACCCCAGGGGCCAAAACCAGCAGACGCCTCCCCAGCAGCTCGGTGCACAGCAGGCACCCATCCAGATGTTCAAAGCACCATCCACACCTGTGGCTGCCTCCCCAGAAGGGAGAAGAAACCCACGTGAGGCACCAACTGTCTCTCATAAACGCAGAGAGAGCTCTGGTATCTACCTGCTCTTTGTGCCTTTTGGCCACGAAGAACTCTGGTCCCCACTGCAGGGCACCCAAAAGCCCAGAGCTGATGAAGGTGCTGGTGACCTGGTGTGTACCAGCACTGGCTTACAGAGGTTAGAAACGGGGTTTCCAAGTCGTGGACCCGACTTCAAAAAAAAATCACTGTAGTGCAGGCTAAGGATTAGCAAGCATTGTCACAGTCTCCTCTGACATTCTGACCTCCTACAGGAGGCTTCGCCGGGATTATGGACTGACTAATGGGTTTGATCTGCAGCCCAGATCTCCTGGAGACCAGACAGCATGTAGGGCGAGTTTGGCTCTGCGTCTGCCTCTCCCTATCAGATCAAATGTCTCATCTGAGTAAACACATTTCTATTCTCTTTTTACCCGTAGGTTTATTTGTCCAGAATAAGGCGAAGAATCAATAATCCCTGAAAGCTTCCTTTTTCCTTCCAAGTATTTTCATTTAGTACACATGGCCTATAAATCTGAAAGCGTTCTGAACAGAGGCTTAGCTCCAGTCAGCTTTTACGTGGCCAAGCAGCCCTATTCTATGTTTTGCAGCGAGCGATTTTGGCAGTATTTTTAGGCTCTTGTTTAGGAAAGGGGAGACGGGATGAGCTCTGATTTTCTGCTGCCCCGCACGACCATCGTCGTTCATAAACACATCTCTCACCGCTCATTCTGGAGAGGGAAAAACACAGGCTTGAAAACAGTTGTTGAACGTAGAAGTGGCATGAGCTCATGGATTCCTTTCCTTCACAGGGCATGTTTCAGAATATATATATATATTTAAAAAAAAAAAAAGAAAAAAGAAACCAAGGACCATAAAGATCTGAACCAGCAAGACTTCCTCTCACCATTTGAGATCCCCTGCATGCTCTTGCCCACAGGGGCTGACCCAAGGGCTTGTGGAAGGGCCACAACACTGCTCAGTAAAGGCAAGGGAAACATCATAACCCACAAACCTGCGCAGGAGATGGCTATCACAATGTTAAATTCCCAGACATTAAACTGGGAATGAAGAACTTTGCACTCAAAACTCAGCATTGTTGCCGCTGCCCTATCAATTAGAGTATACACCAGTGAGTGGAGTGTGGAGGAGTCTGGATGAACTCCAGTTCCTTTCTGGGTCAACATAACCTTTGGCATCAGGTTACCCACGCAACCCTGAAGGTTTGCAGATATGCAGATAAGTGCTTGCTAAAACTTGCTTAGATTTTACTAATCCCAGTGATCACTACCACAAAGAACACAAGCATTCAGTATATTTGAGGACAGAGGGAGCTGCAGCAGCTTTGCGCTGCTGCCTGAGCAATAGGTGTACCTGTGAGGGGACACCCCTCTCACCAGGAGGTCAATGCTAGAGGAGGAACCCTTAGCTCCAGGAGCCAGAGCTCAGCAGGGTTAAAGCCCAAGGGTGGTCAGCTCTTGGTCCAGCCAATGCTCAGAGCTGGCACCCTCCCTCCGGGGCTGTGGGGAGCAGGGGCAGTGAAGCCAACGCTCCCCAGTGAAAACAAAGTGACCTCCAGGGATGACACTGCCTGAAAGCTTTGCACCATGCCTCTGTCAGAGCCAGGACAGGGTTTTCGGGACCAAACAAGACAAATATTCCTGGTTTTACTACTTTTACTACTTGACTCAGCCCTGCCAGATCAGGCTGATGGCGCAGTGACTTCACACGAGGCTTTTTGAAGAAATTAACTGCAGTGCTTGATCTCAAATGAGTAATGGTGTTGACCGCCAGTTCTACAGCTTAAACACGACTCTCCCAGAAGATATGTACCTTTTCCCCCGAGTAGCACTGTGTCAACACAAGCTCACATTTTCCTCTTAGCCCGACACCCTGTCAATACTCACAAGCACACACAAGGTAATATTGACTGATGAAGTTTGAGAACATGAGTTTTCAACAGGAAAGTCAACAGGAATTACTTTTTGGGCACTTGTATTATTTGAGTTGTGCAGAATGAACAAGCTGTTATAGCTCGTGTTTGATAATTGAAAACTTGAAGTTCAGCTGCAACGCATGAGCATGAAATCACCTCTATCAGAGCATCCTGTGAAGAACATTTTTGCTTATAATGTCTAATGTGATAGCCTTCAACAGCAGGTAAATATCACTTGGATCAAGGTGGAAATTGCCTTTGGAAACTAATCTGAAGAAAGCAGAAAAACATTTTTTTCTCTGAGGATCTTTTCTGCTTTTGAATTGCCAATAAAAGTATATGTAGATGAATAATGTTATGTGTGCATTGTAAGTGTTCATAACACTGGCCTCAAAGAAAAAAAAGAAAGAAAAAAAAGCCATTTTTTTTCTCCAATTAGGCCTATACAACACGTAATATCTTTATCAACTTTGCTAAGTCATTTAAATCAAAAGAAGGATAACCAGTGCTTTTAACTAATATCTACGGTTTTTCTTTTATTTGATCCAATAGATTATTGCATTTCCTAAAATAAAATAAAAAATGTCTTTTTATATTTGCCTGTTGAATTGAGCAAAATTTACGAAGAAGTGTAAAATCAATGATCTGCCAACATTCAGGAAGGAAAGCAGAACCTCTTAGTGCATTTGAGAACTAGCATAAATAATATGAATACTATTAGTCTCTTTCCTATAGTTATTTTAAGCGTAATCCTCATGGTTAAATGCTAAAGGTCTATGTAGCTGGCTATACAGAGGGGCCCAAGGAGATGTGGGAAATGCTAAATAACTTGTACGAAGCTTATATAGCAAATGAGCTACAGTTTACAGGAGACTCATCCATCTCACATGGACGCTTGCATCAGTTTCTGATCTCACTCTTTCCTGGGCCGTCACCAAGTGATGATGAACCCAGAAAATTCTTTCTGGAAGAGCAATATTTCCAGAGACAACATCCAGGGTCATTTAAAGTGCAAATGACTTTTTTTACCTGTGCCGATATTCATACAGCATGTGCAGCACAGCTTGATCTCTTTTCCAAAAGGGCAGCCTCTCTATCACCCAAAAATATTACTTTAGAGCTCAGGGTATCCTCTTTTTGTTTAGAAGGAAGGCTTACTTTATTTGTTGCAAATAACAAGGTAATGTTATCAAACACAGCTGAAAAGGCCTTGATCAAGACCATTGTCTTCCCACCACAGAGCAATGTGGGGCCAGACCGGGCATGGCAGAGGGCAACCAAAGAGAAAAGATTCACATCAGCCCTTTCTGAGATGAACATTTTGAGACTATTTGTAAGAGCTGTGCTTCACATGGCCAAAAATAATCCATGCACTGCTTAATTTTGTTTTTAAAGATGCTCATGGTGCTGTGATTTCCAGATGTTTAAACTCTGGGGCAAGTCAGAGTGAAAATACGCTGGGCAGGACTCTGTCCTTGATGCCAATTTTGAACTTGCAGGCTACCAGCCTAAACTGGGAGTAGGCTGGGCACTGGATGCTCATCTGTCAAACCAAACTAAAACACAGAACAAGAAAAAGCTCCCAGCAACAGACGGTGTGATCAGATTGATGCATTCCCATACCTGAACCTGGGATGTGGGAACAATGGAGCTAACTGCTTAGAGGTCCACTTTCTCTAAAGAACCCATAGATAAACATTTGCCCTAAGACAACACTGAAGTATTATGGACTTTTGGACATAAACATGGCTGTTTGCTCCTGATGCACATGCCCTGCAGTTCCTTGGTGCTGGGACATCAGGAGGTGTCTGCAGGCTGAGCAAGTTCAACAGACAAGTACAACACTGTCAGCACTGTGGTGGGATTTGAGCCCTTCTTGGGGTTTTGGATTAGTCCTATTAATTTTCCTCTGCATTAGGAATAGAAATAAATCCCAGTGTAGAGGTCGCAGATAGGGTCAGAAATCCCAGCAGATGCTCTGCACAGGTGAAATTAAGATCTGCAGGGCAGACAGGCTTTTGAGTGAAGTCAGGGAGAGGAACGCTGTTGCTGCTCTGCAGCTAGAAATCACAAAGCACAAGAAGTGTTCATTGACTCTGCACCTGACAGAGAAGTGGTGACTGATCTCAGATCCTGTTTTTTTTTACACCAAATATGAGAGCAGGCCCCCAATGGACTTGGTCTGCAGGGCGTTTTCCTCTAGATTGTGTTCTGAATAGAGATCACACTATGTAAAAATTACTGCAGCTCAAGTAGTGTTTTTTTCCCCCCTATATTCAGATGCCAAATTGAAAGGGAAAAAAATTTAAAATGCTTGTTTTTATACCTGACAATATGTCCACTGAGTTTATTTTTCACTGTCCTTCTAGCTGCAGCGTTAACAGGGCATGCTCTCACCCATGTTGAGTCTGGCAAAATAATCACACCTCCACCCCCAGATCTGCTCTGTTCAGCTCTTTATTTTCAAACTATTCCTTGAAAGTCAAATAAATCCTAGTCTCTTCTTAGTAGGCTAAAATAAGAGAACTACAGAATTCAATAACTGTAGAATTACATTTCTTAACACAAAATATCCCAACATCAGTGATAACCGAACATTGGCTTGGAAACACTTCCATAGTTTCTACTTATCATTTACAGTCAAGAGATATCTCAGCTGAATAATCAAGTAAAACTAAATTAGGCTTCAGTCATGACCTGCCATAGTGTGCTTCGAATCCATTCCTCTTTAGCAAGTAGTGAAATGTTTGTATCAAAGTTTTGACATTAGGATGTAGCGTAACAAAACTGGCTTTTAGCAGCAATTTGATTTCTCAGTGCCTCCTTTAATTTTGGAAACAGGAGAGTAATTTTTGCCTTTGCTATAAAAGGAGGAAAAGATAAGGAAAGGTTAATACCTATATTCTGTAAGACACCAGCAGTACTGTGTTTTAACTGTGATATTTTCCACATAACAATTTCGTGCTAACTGCAATTTGTAACATTAAAACAAGGCACCTTGGGATTTATACCAATGGTTAATAGGGAAGAGATATTTTCTGCTTTTATTCTGTACTTTTCTAAAAACTGTTTATTCAAAATTCTGTTTATTAAAAGCCGTTATGGATCTGATTACTGTTTTGGGCTCATATCTAATCTCACACAAAATGTCTTGTACACAGATATGAAATCATTATTGGTTTAAAATATTTGGAAATATGATTAGAGCTGGATTCTTTCAGGTTTGTCCCATATACTTAACATATAAAGTGCAGATAAATCCATAGATTTGAACAGATGCAGGGAAAACAAACCAAACCAAACAAAAAAATCAAAATTAATCAAGCTCTCAATGGATCTAATTTTGCACTGCTGGGATTTTTTGTCAGTGAAATATGCCCAGTTAAAAACTCACACGAGAGATCCCTGGAGTTCATAATTATATGCCTGAGATATGTTGTACTTTCCATACCTGCACCTCCTTGAACTGTCCACATTTCCCCAAAATATCTAGTATCAATGTTAAATAAGTGACATAAGAATAATTTTTCTAAAGGCAGCTTTGCAGATGGCAGGTGTGTGCCACATACATAGACGAGATGGGTGGGTGCAGGAGTCCTGTGGCTCCAGATTCCCAACAGCACAATCACTTTACTTGTGTGGAATTTGCAGCTCATAAATCCTTTAGGCTTACATAGAAACATGATTCAAGCTAATCTGTATTTCATGCAGAATGGAGTACAAATAATGATAAAACCCCCAGAACTGTGAAGTCCTGCACAAACCAAATCTAATCCCTGCAAGGCCTTTGTGAGCCATGGCACGATGTCCAGTTCAACTGGGAAAGGGCCAGGCTACCCACCCAAACCTGATGCACAAGCAAATCTTATGTTTCTGGCTGCAAACCCTCTGCTCAACTTCTAGGATCCACCAATATCAGAAATTTCAATTCTAAACAGCTTTGTGTAGTACTGTAGTCAGAAAAGAGAGTATTTCTGTAACCGTCTGCGAAGTAGATCATCGCCTGATGACTCTACTGATACCTGGTCAGGCTAAATAATGGAAGAAGCCCACCATGGGTTTATTTCCCCTTCACCTCCAAATCCACACCAAAAAATGACGTCGCAGAGCTTTCGGATAGGTCTGGCTTAGATCTGCCTGCAATACTGACACGGGCACGTCACCCCACACATGTTGCCTTTGTGCTGTCCTGATCTATCTCTTAACCAGCCTGTGGTCAGCAACTGCCTGCATCTAGTGGGCTCACAGCACAGCTGGAGAAATAGAAAAAAATACACATCCATTTGCAAACGCCTTTTCTCTTTTGTCCTAGCAATGGATGTTGGATCCAATCCCATGGCATCGTTTTCATGTATAATTTTTAAAATGTGTTTTTATCTATGCTGAAAGCAGGCAGCACCTTGGCCGTATCAGTACTCACACCTCTGTGCATCGCTTCAGCACAGCTCCTCTTTGGCCACCCCTGAGCTACCCACAGCACGTGCCAACTTCTTTTGGCTGGGTGGACAGAAAACCCCAGTCCAGAGAGATTTCCAAAATGCCTATTGTCAGAAGAAAGCTGGATTAGCTGCCCAGCTTTGCAAGTTGAACTGTATCGCTGTATATATGTCCAGCAAATGAAATGCAGCCTCTCATCACATATGATATATTACTCCTGGAAAATATGTATTTATTCTGTACTGTGTTTTTCTCTGACACAAATCAGAGAAGGTACTTTGCCGTCTCGTCTCAGATTCTCCCCAAGGCAAATGAGTTTTTATTCTAATCTACACATTCATAAAGTTAACTGTCAGTTTGGGGCAAGTCCATATTTGAAAGTTTCATGCTGGAATTTTGAAATCACTTTTGGTAAAAGCAACCATAATAAATATATTTCATGTACACATTTTAAACTTACAGCAGAAGATCCCCCCCACCCTGTTACACCAGTCCAGTAGCACAAAAAAAGGGAGATGGTAAAGACTGAGAGGCAGAGCACAAAAAATCCCCTTTAAAAAACAAACAACAAAAAAAATCCAACCCATACCAAAACAAAAAGGAAACTAAACCACAGCTGCTTGTAAGAAACCTACTTTTCAACACAACATCTGATTAAAGTCCAGAAAAGGAAATTGTCAAAGCCAGTGAACCAGCTACATCACCTCTAGAAAATGGCCATAGTATCAAACTTTAATTAAGCACAGATGTGGCAGCTAACAGCTGAAAACAATCTCAATATTCGACACAGGATGAGATCTAAGAGAAGGGAGCAAGGGCATTTTGAAGCCACCTGGTGCTGGCCCAAGGTGTGGACAGGAGGCTGGTGCTCCTCCTCCCAGGGGCACGACAGAGGGGACAGGTCCCTCTCCCAGCCTCCTGTGACATCTACTGCAGGATGGTGCCAGCAAAAAGGAAGAATCGCTGGAGCAGCCAACCAGCTACTGGTTTTCCTGGCTACTTAAAAGGATTTTTGGCAAAGCCACAGCAATTCAGAGTGGCCCCAAGGTTTTTTCTAAATTTTGTCAAGGGCAAACCAAAGGATTAGGAGCTGCTGTTGGGGTGTTTTGTGGGATATGAGCTGGTTTAGTTAGTAAAATATATTTAAATCCATATGTTTTATGTATTTTAATGACTTTTCTTTAATATGTAAAAGCATCTAATAACTTCAAAGCGGGCAGAGGAATTTCTTTGTTGCCACGTCATGATACGTGTCTTTCCCCATTAGCTCAAGCAGAATGAGACAGAAGGTCTGAACATGTGGACAGCAGAGTGTGGCTTCTCCATCTTCCTTTCTTTCCAAGCAGTCATTTAGATCAATAGCTACTCGTGCTGGCAATAATCGAGCTACGCATCTCTTTCAAGTTATTTCTGGAACCATTCAAAGATCACAAAGCAACGGACATGGAGAAGATACAGCAATTTTCAGAGTATGTCATACGCAATTTCTGAAATCTTGGCCTGCTTTTTTTCTTTATTCAAACAGGAAAGTTGTTATGAAAATTTGCTAAGGGCCGTACAATGCCTTTGAAAGGCAGCAGGCGAGGAGCAGGCTGCTGCAGCGAGCTCTCTGGTAGCCACCTTTGAAACGCTGCTCGTGACGGAGGAGCTGGTTAAGTCCCCACAGCACATCTGGCAATCAGCAGGACACAACTCTCTCCCTTCTACCCACCAAAGTCCTTCGCTGTTTCCAGTTCTTTGCTGTCGGCAGTACTGTGCTCACAATTAAGTTTTCCCATGCTGCCCCCAGGGCCACTTCATTTTCACTTGGACAAGGAAGCACACTAAACCAGGGCAGGTAGGAGGAAAATCCTACCCATTCATTTTCTTGGCTCCTCTACAAGTTTGCCAAGAAAAACAAATGCTACGCAGCCAGATCACATGATTTTTTGGCAACAGCAAAGATTTAGAAAGAGCCTTTCCTCACCCTTTCGTGTTTCCCCAATGCCACGTGGTGGCAGCTCTCCTGCAGGCAGGGCCTGCAAGGAAACAGGGACAGTTTTGTGCCTTGTGTTTGCAGCTTCTCCTTGACTTCATCACTCCCTTGCCCTCACAATGCCATCCCTTTGCCCAGAGGCATGCAATCAGCTAGGGTCTTTAACTCTGGATGGTAAGGCATAGAATCACAGAAAGGTTAGAGTTGGAAGGGACCTTAAAGATCATCCAGTTCCAACCCCCCTGCCATGGGCAGGGACACCTCCCACCAGACCAGCTTGCTCAAAGCCCCATCCAGCCTGGTCTTGAACCCCTCCAGGGATGGGGCAGCCACAACTTCTCTGGGCAGCCTGTTCCAGTGTCTCACCACCCTCATAGTGACAAATTTCTTCCTGATATCTGATCTAAATCTCCCCTCCTTCAGTTTGAAGCCATTACCCCTTGTACAAGGACAGCCTTGTAAAAAGTCCCTCTCCATCTTTTTTGTAGGCCCCCTTCAGATACTGGAAGGCCACTATAAGGTCTCCCTGGAGCCTTCCCTTCTCCAGGCTGAACAACCCTGTTCCTTTTTTGGATACAACGCACAACCCAATTCAATTTGAGCCAAGTTAAATTCTCATAACTGAAGTTTAATCTTCAGATTCCTCCAAGGCTGGAAGCCACGCACCAGCCCTGCCTCCCCCCGGCCAGTGGCCGCAGCAGCCCTCGGTCTGCTCACCATCCCTGCCATGGTGTACGGAATGGAGGGCGCGCAGTTGGGAAGCACAGCCACCAAGGGGAAGCCAGGGTTCAGGGGAACTTCATCTCCATCAGATGAGTGAGGTGAACCAACACGATAGGAAAAACAGAGCGCGTTGTTGGTGCAGCCCGGGCAGATGTCTGCTGTCAGATGCATCACACATTGTACAGCCACATCTGCTGGAAAAGCACTTTACGGATGATTTATAGCATTACTGTGCCAAGGAGCTGAAAAGCCCCCTGAAAGTTTTCCACTTCATACTAACATTCCCGGCTCAGTGATCCTCCCTGACATTTTCTACGTTACTGTTCAAAGCAGTCCATGGAGGGGGGGGAACCTTCACCACCCCCCAGCTTGCCAGCAGTACCCTCACAGACAGGCTCAGGACATCTCAGGGAGCCAGCACACCAAGCAAAATTTTGGGCAGATTTGTTGCATTCCTTTCAGATTTTTCCATATCAATGAGGAAGGGATGGTTTATCCCTGGCTACCAACGTAGGCATCCTCTGTGGAGCCTTTGAGCTCAACACCACAGCAATGCAGCTCCTGAGGTGCTCGCAGGATCCCACCTTCTGCAGGCCAGCCAGTCTCCTGGCATCATCTGCCAGTGCAAGGTCTAAGTCAGAGAACTGTAAAATTAACAACCTCCCCACTTGTGCCTATACAGGAGGGCGCCCAGACTCACGACGCACCCATCCCAAGGTACACGCTCCCAGGTTCAGCTCCCCTGCATGCCCAGGACCACTTTTGCCTGCACCCCTGGCATCTCACCCCACTTAACCCACCAGCATCCCAGAGCTGAGTAGGGGGCTACCAGCATCACCCCAGGGGCCAAAACCAGCAGACGCCTCCCCAGCAGCTCGGTGCACAGCAGGCACCCATCCAGATGTTCAAAGCACCATCCACACCTGTGGCTGCCTCCCCAGAAGGGAGAAGAAACCCACGTGAGGCACCAACTGTCTCTCATAAACGCAGAGAGAGCTCTGGTATCTACCTGCTCTTTGTGCCTTTTGGCCACGAAGAACTCTGGTCCCCACTGCAGGGCACCCAAAAGCCCAGAGCTGATGAAGGTGCTGGTGACCTGGTGTGTACCAGCACTGGCTTACAGAGGTTAGAAACGGGGTTTCCAAGTCGTGGACCCGACTTCAAAAAAAAATCACTGTAGTGCAGGCTAAGGATTAGCAAGCATTGTCACAGTCTCCTCTGACATTCTGACCTCCTACAGGAGGCTTCGCCGGGATTATGGACTGACTAATGGGTTTGATCTGCAGCCCAGATCTCCTGGAGACCAGACAGCATGTAGGGCGAGTTTGGCTCTGCGTCTGCCTCTCCCTATCAGATCAAATGTCTCATCTGAGTAAACACATTTCTATTCTCTTTTTACCCGTAGGTTTATTTGTCCAGAATAAGGCGAAGAATCAATAATCCCTGAAAGCTTCCTTTTTCCTTCCAAGTATTTTCATTTAGTACACATGGCCTATAAATCTGAAAGCGTTCTGAACAGAGGCTTAGCTCCAGTCAGCTTTTACGTGGCCAAGCAGCCCTATTCTATGTTTTGCAGCGAGCGATTTTGGCAGTATTTTTAGGCTCTTGTTTAGGAAAGGGGAGACGGGATGAGCTCTGATTTTCTGCTGCCCCGCACGACCATCGTCGTTCATAAACACATCTCTCACCGCTCATTCTGGAGAGGGAAAAACACAGGCTTGAAAACAGTTGTTGAACGTAGAAGTGGCATGAGCTCATGGATTCCTTTCCTTCACAGGGCATGTTTCAGAATATATATATATATTTAAAAAAAAAAAAAAGAAAAAAGAAACCAAGGACCATAAAGATCTGAACCAGCAAGACTTCCTCTCACCATTTGAGATCCCCTGCATGCTCTTGCCCACAGGGGCTGACCCAAGGGCTTGTGGAAGGGCCACAACACTGCTCAGTAAAGGCAAGGGAAACATCATAACCCACAAACCTGCGCAGGAGATGGCTATCACAATGTTAAATTCCCAGACATTAAACTGGGAATGAAGAACTTTGCACTCAAAACTCAGCATTGTTGCCGCTGCCCTATCAATTAGAGTATACACCAGTGAGTGGAGTGTGGAGGAGTCTGGATGAACTCCAGTTCCTTTCTGGGTCAACATAACCTTTGGCATCAGGTTACCCACGCAACCCTGAAGGTTTGCAGATATGCAGATAAGTGCTTGCTAAAACTTGCTTAGATTTTACTAATCCCAGTGATCACTACCACAAAGAACACAAGCATTCAGTATATTTGAGGACAGAGGGAGCTGCAGCAGCTTTGCGCTGCTGCCTGAGCAATAGGTGTACCTGTGAGGGGACACCCCTCTCACCAGGAGGTCAATGCTAGAGGAGGAACCCTTAGCTCCAGGAGCCAGAGCTCAGCAGGGTTAAAGCCCAAGGGTGGTCAGCTCTTGGTCCAGCCAATGCTCAGAGCTGGCACCCTCCCTCCGGGGCTGTGGGGAGCAGGGGCAGTGAAGCCAACGCTCCCCAGTGAAAACAAAGTGACCTCCAGGGATGACACTGCCTGAAAGCTTTGCACCATGCCTCTGTCAGAGCCAGGACAGGGTTTTCGGGACCAAACAAGACAAATATTCCTGGTTTTACTACTTTTACTACTTGACTCAGCCCTGCCAGATCAGGCTGATGGCGCAGTGACTTCACACGAGGCTTTTTGAAGAAATTAACTGCAGTGCTTGATCTCAAATGAGTAATGGTGTTGACCGCCAGTTCTACAGCTTAAACACGACTCTCCCAGAAGATATGTACCTTTTCCCCCGAGTAGCACTGTGTCAACACAAGCTCACATTTTCCTCTTAGCCCGACACCCTGTCAATACTCACAAGCACACACAAGGTAATATTGACTGATGAAGTTTGAGAACATGAGTTTTCAACAGGAAAGTCAACAGGAATTACTTTTTGGGCACTTGTATTATTTGAGTTGTGCAGAATGAACAAGCTGTTATAGCTCGTGTTTGATAATTGAAAACTTGAAGTTCAGCTGCAACGCATGAGCATGAAATCACCTCTATCAGAGCATCCTGTGAAGAACATTTTTGCTTATAATGTCTAATGTGATAGCCTTCAACAGCAGGTAAATATCACTTGGATCAAGGTGGAAATTGCCTTTGGAAACTAATCTGAAGAAAGCAGAAAAACATTTTTTTCTCTGAGGATCTTTTCTGCTTTTGAATTGCCAATAAAAGTATATGTAGATGAATAATGTTATGTGTGCATTGTAAGTGTTCATAACACTGGCCTCAAAGAAAAAAAAGAAAGAAAAAAAAGCCATTTTTTTTCTCCAATTAGGCCTATACAACACGTAATATCTTTATCAACTTTGCTAAGTCATTTAAATCAAAAGAAGGATAACCAGTGCTTTTAACTAATATCTACGGTTTTTCTTTTATTTGATCCAATAGATTATTGCATTTCCTAAAATAAAATAAAAAATGTCTTTTTATATTTGCCTGTTGAATTGAGCAAAATTTACGAAGAAGTGTAAAATCAATGATCTGCCAACATTCAGGAAGGAAAGCAGAACCTCTTAGTGCATTTGAGAACTAGCATAAATAATATGAATACTATTAGTCTCTTTCCTATAGTTATTTTAAGCGTAATCCTCATGGTTAAATGCTAAAGGTCTATGTAGCTGGCTATACAGAGGGGCCCAAGGAGATGTGGGAAATGCTAAATAACTTGTACGAAGCTTATATAGCAAATGAGCTACAGTTTACAGGAGACTCATCCATCTCACATGGACGCTTGCATCAGTTTCTGATCTCACTCTTTCCTGGGCCGTCACCAAGTGATGATGAACCCAGAAAATTCTTTCTGGAAGAGCAATATTTCCAGAGACAACATCCAGGGTCATTTAAAGTGCAAATGACTTTTTTTACCTGTGCCGATATTCATACAGCATGTGCAGCACAGCTTGATCTCTTTTCCAAAAGGGCAGCCTCTCTATCACCCAAAAATATTACTTTAGAGCTCAGGGTATCCTCTTTTTGTTTAGAAGGAAGGCTTACTTTATTTGTTGCAAATAACAAGGTAATGTTATCAAACACAGCTGAAAAGGCCTTGATCAAGACCATTGTCTTCCCACCACAGAGCAATGTGGGGCCAGACCGGGCATGGCAGAGGGCAACCAAAGAGAAAAGATTCACATCAGCCCTTTCTGAGATGAACATTTTGAGACTATTTGTAAGAGCTGTGCTTCACATGGCCAAAAATAATCCATGCACTGCTTAATTTTGTTTTTAAAGATGCTCATGGTGCTGTGATTTCCAGATGTTTAAACTCTGGGGCAAGTCAGAGTGAAAATACGCTGGGCAGGACTCTGTCCTTGATGCCAATTTTGAACTTGCAGGCTACCAGCCTAAACTGGGAGTAGGCTGGGCACTGGATGCTCATCTGTCAAACCAAACTAAAACACAGAACAAGAAAAAGCTCCCAGCAACAGACGGTGTGATCAGATTGATGCATTCCCATACCTGAACCTGGGATGTGGGAACAATGGAGCTAACTGCTTAGAGGTCCACTTTCTCTAAAGAACCCATAGATAAACATTTGCCCTAAGACAACACTGAAGTATTATGGACTTTTGGACATAAACATGGCTGTTTGCTCCTGATGCACATGCCCTGCAGTTCCTTGGTGCTGGGACATCAGGAGGTGTCTGCAGGCTGAGCAAGTTCAACAGACAAGTACAACACTGTCAGCACTGTGGTGGGATTTGAGCCCTTCTTGGGGTTTTGGATTATGGTTATAAAAGCTTCTTGTTTGTTTGTAAACCTGTTCTGAGTTTGGAAAATAGAATAATCAAGCACATTTCCACGCCACAACACATCTTTGTTATGAGAATATTATTCCATAACAAATATGGAAATAGGCTGCAGCATATTTGATACCCTTTAAAGGATGTTTTCACATTATAAACCATCAAGAAATACTTTAATCACTCTGACCCACAAATATGCCTGGACACATTATGACAGTATTGTTTAAAAAACAAGAACACAAACAAAAACAACAGAGAAAAAAACCCAGCACTTGCGTAAAACCTCACTGTGCAAGAGATTTGTGCATTCAAACCCCACAATTCCTGTTCTCCCCATCTCTCCCTGGCAATTGCAGCATGCTGGATGCCACCTCCCCTTCTGCTACACTGCTCCAGGCAAACACAACCACATCAACAGGCAGCTCATGAAGCTGGATGCAATATGTGATCTTCACCGACGCAAGTTTTTTAGTAAAAGCATCCTGAGGTCCACTGCCTTATATAAAAGTAAAGATTGCCAAGGATTTTCACCGAGATTTAGCACTTTGCTGTGTGCTGTAGTGAACTGCAAGACCAGAGAAAAGGATGCCCACTGATACTGTACCACTATTTCTATAAATTGAAATGGAACTACATATACCAATTCCTTAACAATTATGAAAACCAAACTGAACTGATTTATTTCCCTCTTTTCTGCCACTGGAGGGCATTCACTGCCCTTACAAAACTTCCCTCTTGCAGTCTGCAAGCAGCAGAGTTGCTGCAGAAAGGCACAGGCCGGGTCTGTGGTGTTCTGTCTTACCCCACACAATGCTAACACACATCCACACGTCCTCTCCAGCATTTCCCCTTCGGAGGTCCCAAGGAAATAGGGACTCTTCTAGATCAAGGTATTTGAGCGTGCGTTTCATCTGCATGCTCCAATGAACCTCGCTGAAGGCAGGAGACTTATTCAACAGCTTAAAACTAGACATTGGTTCAAGGGGCACAGTGCTGAGAATGGTTGGGGAGCCGCATTTGGCCCCTGTCCCGGGAGGAGATGGGGTCCATCCTTTGGCACCCGCATCTCTGAAGCTCTGGCCCAGCAGCTGCACAGTCCTACCACCCGGATGTGGCATTATTCCCTCAGATGCAACCCAAGTCGACAGAGCTGTCGAACACCTCACATCATAGGTTTATTAAGCAGGAGCAAAGAAGTGCATTTTTTCCACTGGGGAAAGTTCAGATAAGCCCCTACACGGCTCCCATCACCTAGGTGACCGAGCGCCAGCGCTCCCACTTTTCAGGGAGCAGCAGAAACTGGATTTCTCTCTGAGTTACTCAGGCCAGTGTCACCTCTCTGAGGAGTTATTTATTATAAGAAAATTTCTTCAGGCGCAAAACAGAACAGCTGGTCCTTTAATTCTCCAGGATTACATTTAGCGTGATAGAAGCACTAACGGCGTCGCCAAAATTGAGAGTATACTCGCTCCAAAGATCTTGCCAGGTCTGAAGTAAGCTTACCAGTAACACCATGAGTCTCAGGGGAAAGCTTTTGCTTTCTTAAACCTTTTTTTTATTTGCACCCAAGGTTCACGAAAGGCTTCTGGTTGCCATGGTGAAAGTTTTGTAAGGATAAAAAAATTAGGGAGGAGGAAGGAAACCAACTATAAATAAACCCAGCTGGTTTCACCCAGTGTATATATAGAAGGAAGACACTTGCATATCAGTTAAAGATATAAAACTGGTGTGTTGGCACCTCGGGTGGGCCTGGAGTTTCTGCAGGCAGGCGTGAGAGCGAGGACATGTGAAACGGCGGTACAGCTTCACATCACATCATAAATGTACCAACTTATTAGCAGCCTGACCCTGGCCCTGCCGTGCTGCTCCTTCCATTGACCAACACGTACAATTCCTGTACGTGGTTCCACCGTCCCTCTGCCCACCCTAAGCAGCCAGGAAACTTAAACCAACCCACTCTCAGCCTTGCTGCATCCTGCCCGCAAGAGCCCCAACTACAGAAACATGTGCTGATGGGGATCACGCAGGGAGCCAAGTATCTTTGCAAGTAATTGCCCAAAGGGTGTGTGAATAGTATGAGCTTTTGACTGGGCAGGGGAGGGAAAAACATATTTTATGAGCACTTGTTTAGACAGTCTGCTGCTCAATGTTCCCTCACTGGAAAATCATGTTGGCATCAAATGACAGCCCTCTATAACAGTCTCCACCCCCCTGGGAGGATAATTTATTATCATGTTTTCTTTAAATGGACTTTTCTGCTTGACATATTGCATAATGTTGGTTTTCGGTTTTGTTTTTTTTTTAAAAAAACCCACAACTAGTTGAGGCTTAAATAGGTTCACAAACTATAATCATTCATTCTTTCAACTGATTAATAAATTAAAAAAACTGTACTTGGACTCAAGCACAAATTGTTTTTCCCTTCATTTCAGAGTAACACACAAAAGTGTAGAAGACAGCCTTTAATCAATAGCCAGACTGAGAGGAAACAAATGATTTGTGCTATCCTCAGGTTTTGGGTGTAGATGAGGAGGCTCGGGAATGTAGAAATCCAAATTTTACATTAGTTCGATTCCAGTCTCCAAAAAAACCTAAGGGCTGCAGCTTGCAAAACACTGGGCTAACCCTGAAGGAGAGAAGGACAACAGCCAGCAGAAAGAGGGCATGGCTTAGGCTTTCTCTTACTTTTATGTCCCATTTCCCATCTGAGCACTCTGCAAACTGACCACGAATAGCACACAAGTTAATCATGTTACTTATTTACTAGAAATATTTTCTTCAGCTCTTATCATCTTGTTTGCAGGTGGAAAGTATGAATAGGAAGACACAGTTATATTGTTTGGGTGGTTCCTACTGCAGACTTGGGGTTAAATTGTCCATGCAGAAACATGACTGAAGCCTAAATCTGAGGTGCCATTTGGGTCTCTGCAACCACCTCTGCCTTTAAGTAGACCAGGAGATAGCAGTCAGCAGCATGGGCACAGATACAGATTATATATATGACACTTAGTTGTCATCAGAATACAAAACTGTACTTGAAAGGTTACTACAGTGGAGAATAACTTGTCCAGTGCCTTTCAGTAACATTTATTATGCTTTTACTTGGGTGGTAATAATTATATATTGCAACCTCCATGTGTTAATTACTTATCAGAACTCTTCCATAAATTTAAATCATGCATGTAAATATATATATATACACACATATATAGATAAATATAAAAATATATATATCTTATCTGTTGGAAAATTAAATACACCAAGGAGAAACAAACATAATTGAGTTTAATTAAACATTATTAAAATTTATGATGGTTCCCGGTTGGGTAAATATAGTTTCAAACAACTGTTTGTAATAAAGCAGAATTCCAATGGAGTTAGTTTAATAACTTGTTCTTCACAACCACCAAAACTTTCTTGGGACTTTGTATGCTAAATATAGATGATAGAACCATATATTTTCAGCAATAAGACCATTAAAACAGCCTCCAAGTTTTTATTTAAAGTTCCCTGAGACAGTAACAATTAACTGGCTCTCCCATTAAATATTTTGGGGGTATCTGGGGGGAAAGAAGTGCTTTAGCTTAAATAAAAAAAAAAAAAAAAAAAAATCAGTCTGTAGATTCGAGGATGTGGGGATTTTCCGTCTGGGTTTTCAAGAAGATAAAGTACTTCATGAGTCCCTTTCTAAAGATTTGGTTTAAGTTGATTTATTTTCTGAGACCTTTTCTCTTTTTTTATCTAAATGGCTAATGCTAACAGGTGAGAACAGATATTGAAGTTCTTTGCTGTCAGAGACATTACTTTTCATGTTTGGCACAATGGTAGTGCAAACTGCTGTGTCTTAGTATTAGGAGAGATGAGAAACAGTGTCAGAGGAGGTCCTCAGAAGTTTTCAACTGCAATTAGCATGTAGGTTTCTGCCTGAAACCTTCTTTCAGGATGTTATCTTTTTTTAAAAAAAGTGAAATGCATTTGTAGGCAATTGAACTTAGCAATCAATTTCCTTGCCACACTTAAGGATGCAAGAGAAGTTCAGACGTACTATGCTTTTTCACATCCATTTTCAAACAAGAAAAACAACAGAAAAACTTTGGCACATTTGATTACGCCATGTCCAGGAGGAAGGTATCACCTACAGAGATCACTGAGAAATTGTTTTTTAAGATCATCCTTTAAAATCAAATATATCTTGCTGGTTTCACATCTGCCCTTTATCATTCCAAACATGACTATTTTCCATCTGACCATGCAATAGCATTAGTGTTCCTTCATTTCAGATGGGTTCGATATGACAATGAGAAGACCTGAGGATGGGTGAATATAATAAATACTTTCTGATCCTGATTAAAAGGGATCCTGCCTTCTAAATGCACATTAATTACTGTCCATAGTACAACATAAAAACATCTTAAATGCCTTATAGCCCTGGAATGACAACTGTCAATGCGCCAATACCCTGAACAGACCTGAATGTTGTGTGCCTTGAAACAGAAATATATTCAAAGTATTTCTTTTCAAACACTGTCCTAGAAACTGGCATGCTGAATGGAACACAATGCACTTAAATACAGGAACTTGACCAAATACAAGAATTTGGCTAAGCAATCCAGAACAAAATATTGCAAATCTTCATCTAAGATGTACCAGTTAGTGAATGAAGAACCAGCAGTTGCTAAACAATTCATTCCTTCTGACTTGGAGGGGAACATGCTGCCTCAGAGATGCACTTGTATGGTAAGTGTAACTTTCAAGTTACACTTAAAAGGCACGCACTCACCTCTAAATCAAAGGAATTATTAATCCCCACCCAAACAAATAAAAATCCAGAAATTAGTTCAGTGTTAAAGAATGATCAAAAGAACAGAAGTTCATCAACTTATTCTCATGAAATCTTTATTACAGGTCTCTTGAGCAGGTTTGTCCAAGAGCATAAGCTTAGATATATATTTATTAATTTTCATATAGTATAAAAAGAACTTGTGACTAAGAAAAAAAATGAAACTAATTTCAATACCTTGCTTTTGGTCCCTAAGTTTTTCTTCTGTTTCACATCCCAAGTAAGCCAAACTCTACCAAAAGCATCATATTTGCAGATATGTCAACTGAACAGTCGAAGGTCAAGAGGCCACCTAAAACATAAGCCAGACTAGCAGGGCTGACAATTGACACAGTGACAAGTAAGGGACAAACGCAGAAGATAAGGGACAAGGTACTTGGGCTCTCATTCCTGCGTGTGGAGGAGGCTAAATGCAATGTAAAGACCACATGCTATTCATTCCTGACATAGGGCATGCACCATACTGCAAACTCCAAACCGCCATGTACGCTGGGACAGACGCAGAGAGTAATGGGTCACCAGAAACCTTACCCTTAACTTCAGAGTTCTAACTGCAGTTTCTTGGGTTTAACCTGGTCTCCCAAATCTCACTGCTTTTGTGATTGCTACTGATAAACTATTTACAGAGCTTGACATAACAGCAAGAATATTTTCATCCAAAAATCAGTTGCTCTGTCAAGCACCACAACACATTTTAAGAGAATGTTAGTGGCACTATACATTAATTTCAGGATGAAACGCAACAGCATTTAATGAAGACAGATGAGAAATTAGGTCAATGATATGTTAATCTGAATGCTAGAATAATGAGAAGCTTTGATGAAAGAGTAGTAACATGAAAGAAGTTCTCAAGATTTCTGCTTGACACATCCTCTCCAAAACAGCCACTACAGAATACTGATGCTTTCTGGAGAGTATGACTTCAGTTCTGACTACCTAAGTAAAATCCTGGAAAACAGACTACCCAGGTCCATGTTCTTACCTCACTTTAGTTGTAGAGGTGTCAATTACGAAACAAAGCTAATAAAAACCAGCAGTCGGTATCTCCACAAAACCCAAATATTGGATTTCAACCGTAATTCACAGTCTCATTGCTTTCAGGCACTGACCAGCAGCTGGCATGAAAAAGGGCAGTCCACAGACCAACCTACTCTGCACCAGGTGTCATAGGGCCCAAGGGCACACAACAATTATCCAAAATATGCATGGTACTGGACATGTCCCCATTATCCAAAATGAGCGACCAAGAGTCATATAGCACGGAGCTGCCATGTTTGCTCCATCCTGCCTGGGGATTCCCTGACCCACAGCAGTTGTCCCGGCAGGCAGTACACTAAGCCAAATCACCCCATCCAGCTGCCCCACTGCAGTAGGTCAAAACTGGCAATGTAGAAGTGAGGGGTAACCACATCCCCAAATGTGAAGGGGAAGGGGGGAAGAGAGAAAGCTACACAGATACCACTACTAAAGAACTGAGATTTGTGATGGAGATACTACCACTTTGCTGGCCTACCATAACAGCAATTGTGTGTTAATTGAACATTGTATTCACCAATGACTAAAAAAAAAAAGTCTGAATTTTCCCACTAAAACACATCTTACCAAAAGCATAGATCAGAAAAATAGTAAATCCTGTGTCTCCTCAGATATCTACACAGCCAAAGAGTTTCATTTCCAACTTCCATCCTCTCTAATGCACTGCTAACGTAAGCAAAGCAAAATTGATCTTCAGATACATCCCCCTTCTTCTGACACTTAGCTTTTCCTTGGAAAAAATCCTTATTTTTCAACGCCTGCCCCTTGACCATCATCGCACACCTTTAGCAAACAAGGTGGTGACAACCCAGAGTGCAGTTTTAAATTCCCTTGTAGTTTTTTCTGTTATCAAAAAACAGTTGCCATGTCTCAGCAGGACTTGCAACCCAGGTATTTGAAGGTCAAAGGTTAACGAAGGAAAACAGAATCTGATAACTGTATTACAGACAATCTCAGGGCTTGCAGCTCGGTCAGTCCCTGCTGTGGTTGCATCCTCATGAGACTGCTGTAGGAAACTTAAAGGGGCTGCTCTTTTGGTTTTAGGCTATTCTGAAACCATACTGAGGAAAAGAGTGGTAAAGTTCTTGTTGGATGTACTCACTTTGCTACCTTTTATACCCGAGATTCAAAAGCCTGCTTCTTGCATTAATAAGCATTCAAAATCAAACACATCTCTGAGTGTATGAATTCTTACAAAAAAAACTTGATGCAAATCACTTGGAGACTTGTTTTTACTACTAAGTTCTGTCCTACCATGTGTTGGGGTGCTATACCTCCCAGCTGGAAAAAAAAAATGCAGTAGAAAGGCAAGACAACAAATATGGTGCATTATAGAGCCTTTAGCCAAGTTTCTCAGACTGTGTTACACTGCAACTTCGCTCAAAAGAGGGAAGAAAAGAGGGACTTTGTATCACAGACACACAGCTCTTTGTTTCAGTTTAAGATTATCCACTTTCTCTGCTCAGCTGAAGCTTATCCACTTTCTCTCACCTGTCCTGCAGTTTCCTTTCCACCAGCCTTGCTTCTCAGCAATTACAAAACGACACTGCCTATGGGTCACATGCAGATCTGTGCAAACAACTATCCACCCCTGCCATTTCATTGCACTTCAAAAACTCAGCTTTCTACTAGTGCTTCAAGCAAAAGGAATAACAAACCTAGAAAGAGACGGTACAGGTGTAATCTTTATGTGGTTAAGCCACAGATGCTCAGATTCTTACCACAGTCCCTCATGACTTCCATTAACTTGCATTCAAAAATTAAAAAAAAGCAAATGCTAGTTTGAGCAGAGGTCCTCTGTAGCTCTTGGATTAGTTAATACCACCTTAATAAATCACTGTTTAAGAGGTGACAAATACCCCCTGAATATGATGACAGTGCTCTATGAAAACTCAGAAAAAGGAGAAAGGTATGTAAGAATTTGGTTTTGTAATAGAGGTCACTTAAGAGTTCATTGCTGTTTCATATATCACTAGATGCAGCATCACACTGGAAGATAGAGAACTGTTTTCTAGTCCTACTGCAGATACCCTCTATGATCCCAGGTCAGACAGATAACCTCTTCACACTTCACGTCCAAACCACAAATTACTATTTTGAGCCCTTTCTGGGAGAACAAATAAACCACATTTCACACACTGCTCAATCTCCTCCTACATCTCACAGCAGCCAATGTTAAAAACCAATTCTGTTACAAACTAAAAACACTTCTGGAGGCTCTGAACAACCTGGAAAATCCTATAATACACAAACTTTCTTGATTCATTGAAGCCAACAAACATTTAATGCTTACTTTAAATAGGCAGGATTTTCTTTCACTAACTATAACAGGAATAGCCAAACTCTCTAAGTGTCTTTGTTTGCAGACCAAAAACCAAAACCAGTCAGCAACCCTTCATTTGGGTTAACAGCAAGCACAAACCTGATCAATTAAGAAACATAAGGAACAACTACTTCAGATTCTTAAATTTAAAGATGCAGATAAAAGAAGTGTACTTACTGTCTGATGAAAGGAAGGCTGCAATTTCCCTGGCACAGAGCTGAGAGCTCCCAAACAGCCATGTTCTCCCCCAGGTTCCGCCCGGGCGAGGCCAGCACACAGGTGTCCCTGGGAACTGTGATTGCAAATTGCAGCTGTGGGAAGGAAAATAGGCTTAATTGGAAGCAAATGGGCCCGGATACATTGAAGAGATAAGAAACTAGACTTTTGTGCTTAACTTTGTTTTATTCCCAGTTAGAACACCTTCTATCAACAGATGCAAGCTACAATTTAGTAAACACTTATTCATCTAATTTAACCTCACACATAATTCTATTGACATCAGTGTGCAAGTTAAACAACCCTGAAAGTCCAAGACCAAAGTTAGACTTGCCTGAATTCTCCAGCCCAAGCTGAGGCAGTAAAGGACTACACCTCCCGCAGTCAACCCGCAGTAAAGGACTACACCTTCACTCTGCCTTTTTTTTCTTATTCCTATTAGTCTGGCCTGCGTTTTAACCCAGACACTTTCCCTTAAATCCAATATGTCAATCTTTCCAAGTTTAATCATGGCAAAAATCATAAAGGTTGCCTCAGTCTATGCAGCAATGGATGTTCTTTAACGTGCCTTGAAAGCCTGGAACAGAATATGGGGGTAGCTTCTGGGAGCAAACACACCTTAGGAACATGAAGGATGACCACCAAGGTCATTTCTTCATTGAAAGAGGATCTGGATGGCAAAAAGAGGAAAGTTCATAAATGTGATGCTCCAGAACTGCTCAGAACATATTGCTTCCTAGCTGAAATAGTAATTGCCCAATATCTTCACTGCTGCATAAGTAAGGCAAGTTCTGTGCGGAATTCAAAATAACTTTCTTGTTGTAGAAACAGACTAGAAACACATAGATCAACTTCTCTTGTTAAGCCTTCCAAGTAAAACCACATGCAGATTTTAGTTTGTATGCATTTCCCTGGGCCCTTCCAAGGGAAAAAAAATTATGGGGTAAAGGGAAACTGAAAAACATGAGTCCAGCTGCGTAACTCACAGAAATTATCAACTCAAACGAACTGACCATGTCATAGACTAACCCTCAAGAGGTGCTTAGTCACACTGCTGAAGGAGATGGAATGGAAAATACAGCAGGGCTGGAAGACACCCAAAGAAAAATAAGAAAGGAGCTATATTCTGAAACACAGTGGGTCAAGAAGCAGATGAAGGCATGCTGTGCTTCACAAAGACAGATGCTTTTCTTGAAGTGCTTACAGCTTGATTTAGGCCAACATCCACAAAAGTCATGACACCAGAATCCATCCAGACTTAAAGCTTGACCTTGTCTACTTTGTCCGCCCAGAAGTATAGAGGGAGAAGTGTTGAGAAAGAAGGACATTTAACAGAAAGTTTTAAGTGAGGAATATCCTTTGTGAATACATCATTTTTTGAGAAATAATTTCACCACAGAAGTCAGAACATTTTGTCCTGAAAAGTCAGGTCATTTCATTTTGAAATTGCTATTTTGAATTAAAACTAAAAAATTGAGAAAAAAATTACATAAAGAGATAAAATGATACTGACAAGGTAATGAAATACCTAGCAGCAGGTTAAACAGACATTTCATTCATGAGAACTGAGGCTAAGGGATGACATCAGGGTCTCCAGACCTGTCTTTAAGTGTAGCACTCTAGTACTGGCCCAGGCCCAGACGTGACCATAGTTTCAAGGCTTGGAGATGTCTTCTTGTGGAGACATCACAGTCACCTTTTAAGAGTGTCCTCATCTTGCCACCAGGAGTGCTGGTGACTAGGAAATGCTGATGACCTTGCAAGGAGCCTGGTGATCTCTAGGTTGGGCTCTGGAGGCCATGCAGGTGGGGGTGCTGGCAGATGATCCACTCCCACTGGGAAGCGGCCTGACTGGCCGTGCAATGCCACACATTGCTACTGTAAAGGAAACCAAGCAAAAGCCACTTAATTTGAAAAGACAGACAAATATTTTTCATGCCAACTTCAGCACAGGTCATGCTGCTGATGTCCATACCAAGCACTGCAAGGATAAAGACAGCCACAGCTCCTGAGGGGCTCTGTCTCTGAATTGCTGGCAGAGGAGTGTTTTATAGCATGTCACAGAGCCAGGGAAATTCACTCTTTAAACTGATGTCTCCCTGCTGAAGATCAGGAGAGCTTAACCAAACTATAGGTAGCTGGGTGCCATCTATGTAGAGAACCTGCCCATGTTAAAATCAGACCAGGCTAGGACTGGAGGAAGGACAGGAGGCTGCTGGAGGACAGGAGTGCTGTCTGAAGCCAGGGATCCCTTGCTATAGGTGTAGGACAAGCTGGAGCAAGATCCATCAGGGAGGAGTCCTCCATGGTCAGGGTTCAAAGCACCACCCAACAGCCCCAAGCAGCTGGTGGGGTTCTGGTCAGCCACTGGTGGGCAGCTGGCCAAGCTCACAGGCCAGCCCTTGTCTTCATGCAGAGCAGCTGTGATCAGGCAGCTAGTTATATCTGCTTGCCTCACCATGATCAAACAGGGCCTGACACCTTGTCACAAATACCAATGTGCCAACATGCTGTCCTGAGAGAGCAGAGGGTTAAGGGGAAAAAACAAGTGGGCAAAGAGCATGTGTGAGGCTGGCTGGTCTGAAGGAAGAGGTGGGCAAGGGATGGAGGAGTGCCTCATCCCAAACCCTGAAAGTGCAAGAGAGGCTCTTGCCTCTTGCTCCCCGCTCCCTGGATGCAAAGCTTGAGGGGGACACAGGGTGCCTGAATGCTACATGGGTGCCAATACGTGCATTGCTGAGCTTCAGAGTGAGCGTTGCCAGAACGCCCCATGGGGGAACATGTAGGCAACCACTCACAGGAAAAGGGGGATTTAACAAGCTGGAATAATAACTGATAAGGAAATGGGAAGCTTTTGCAAGTAAGGAGCATAGCATGACAGAGGAGGAAAGGGAAGCATTTATAGCACAGGGAGGCCTGCAAAGCACAGGATAAAAACAAGCAAACCAGCCTTATACAATTGCAGAGCCCTGAAAGTGACAGTTTGGGCACAAATTCACAGAGGGACTTCTCTAGGGTGGATCCAGAGAGATGCCTGCAATTAAATTCCCTCAAAATTGGGCAAGGGTGGGGGCACGTGGAAGGCACTAAGCTAGCAAGTAGGAAATGCAGAAGAGAGAAATGTCTCTGAAATAATCTTTCCCAGACTGAGAGCCATAAGTGATGTAGGTGTGAGACCCAGATTATCATGAGCTCTGAACAGCTTCCTGCACTGAAGTGTCAATGATCTGTAGTTGATCAATTAATTTATTTTTTTTCTTTTAAAACATGGTTCATATGATGGGCTAATGGTTCTTACATTCCTTGAGGTTGTGGAAAACCAAAGTTACAGGCCTCCTGTGGTTCTTACCCTGCTCCCTAGCAAGTACTTCAATGGCCTAATTGCAAGCAGGTGCTCCCCTTCCTGGACACCCTTTCCTCGCAGGGCAACAGACTCATGCTTGTACCTGTTTCTTCTCCTGCTCTAGGCATGCCCTCTCTAAAGGGTGACCCAATTTGAGAAGTAGGGTTGAGGAACAACTCTACTCTTTCTTTTCTTGTGGAGAAAGTATGCTTTTGGGCAATAATCTAAGCCCCTTAGACTAAGAAGTAGCACACCAGGCTCCAGGGTTAATGTCCCACTCCCTCAGCTGTTATGCAGAGGACAGGCACAATTCAGTTGTGGAGTTTTTTGGCTCACACTCAAGTGCAGTTGCTTGACTTCCTAACCCCAAGATAACTTGCTCCTTGTTCTTGATGTAAAACAAGAAGAGAGATAGAAAAGACTTTCTGGAAAAATCACTGGAACAGCAGGGCAGAAGACAAGTACTGATGGGACAGAAAAGGGCACCAGAAGAACAGTTGCAGAAGCCAACGGGGAGGTCCAAAGGTGTAGATGAGATGCTATGTACAACTTGTAAGAGAGAATCAACAGAATTTCACAATATTGTTCTCTTCATTCATTTAGAATAGGTTATTTTCCATTTTCATGCTAGATCAGTCAGTCTTTGCCAGACCTCTGCTTCCCATGGGGTATCTGCTGGTTGGGTCAGTTAATTGTTTACTCAGATATTTGGGTTACCCAGCGCCAGTGGAGAGATCTGGAAATCACCCTTTTTACATTTAAAGAAGCAATACAAAAGCTGCTGTTGATTAGTTCACAATCTGACTGCGCATTTTTATACCCCGCTTGATATGCTGAATGCTCTCAGCATGATTCATCCAGAAAAATAGCAATTTAACGTACAAGAGCATGTTGGAGCAGGCAGAAACATTTCAGGGAAACACAGATTCAGCAAGAGGATTTAAATATCAACATACAGAAAATTATCTGGCTTTGTCTGAAGAGTACTTTTACAGGCTAGAATTCTCAAAAGGAGTCAAAGGGAGGTAGGCACCCAAATCTCACTGAATTTTTTTGAAAGCTCTTTTAAAACCCCATCATGAATATGACTCTCAGACTAATGGATCTGATAAAAATGCGCATAAGTGAGCATAGCCTCAATGTGGAATCATGGAAAAAATAGGGAAAGAAAATACTTGATGTAGTTATCTGGTTTATCCCTCTGTCCCAGGCAGGATCTTCTATACCTATATCATTGTGACACATGTTTGTCTAACATGTTTTTAAAGACCTCCAAAGACAAAAACTCCAACATTTCGTTATCCTCACCATTAGGAAGCTTTTCCCTATTGTTTAACCTATGCCTTTCTTCCTGTAGTGTAAGCTCAAAAATTCCTATTAAATAAAACGTGGGATTTTAGGAAAGACTATTTCTGTCCTTTTTACAGTTTGATTCTACCTTCTACATACTCGAGGATTATCCCTGCATTGCCCAAAGTCTTTTCTTCTAAAAGCTGAACCATGTAACTTGATTAGCTCTTATCTCCTTAGTCATATCCAAGACCTCCAATTAAGCTCAATGCTCCTCTTTGGGCTCTTTCCAGCTGGTCCACATCCTCTTGAACTGCAATGCCAGTCCTGCTGAGGTTTTTCCAATTCTGGGAAGAGCAGAAAGATCACTGTATATATAAAGCAGGCTACATTCTTCCTTGTGCATTTTGGTATTCAGCATTGCACTCCATCCTTTTCACAAGAGTATTACTTGGTTGACATTCAACTTCTAGAAGAAAACCTTTCCCAACTTACTGAGTTCCCTCCCTCCTTCTTATGGCCCACTTATCCTAGCTGTCCACCTCATAAAGCAATTTTCCTTTTATAAGACCTCTTCAGATCCTAATTAGGAAATTCAAATTGACTTATTATTTAAAGCAGATTTAGATCCTATAGAGCTTGTTCATCTGCTGGTGTGATGCTGTTGAACAGAACAGCAGTTATAGAAATGAACCCCTATGTTTCATAGAATCATAGAATGGTTAAAGGTGGGAGGGACCTTAAAGATCATCCAGTTCCAACCCCCCTGCCCTGGGCAGGGACACCTCCCACCAGACCAGGTTGCTCAAAGCCCCATCCAGCCTGGCCTTGAACACCTCCAGGGATGGGGCATCCACAGCTTCTCTGGGCAACCTGTTCCAGTGCCTCACCACCCTCACAGCAAAGAACTTCTTCCTAATATCTAACCTAAATCTCCTGTCTTTCAGTTTAAAACCATTACCCCTCATCCTATTGCTCCACTGCCTGATAGAGTCCCTCCCCATCTCTCCTGTAGGCCCCCTTCAGGTACTGAAAGGCCATGATGAGGTCTCCCAGGAGACTTCACTTTGACAGTGTCAAATGCTTTGCGTAAGTTTCCTTCCAGCTTGCGCAATTTGTTTTAAAAAACAGAACAAACACTACAGCATAACAATAATCTTAACTAGACTATATAAAACATCACCCAATCTCTCTTGTTCATTATAAGCATGACTGGTTTGTAAGGTTTCAGAGACGATCATGTCAACTATGTACAACACATGCAGTTATTATTCTTAATTTGCAAACCTGGTTATCAGCTGAAAACACAAAAACTGATTTTTAGCCAAAAAAACACTGCGATGAAATTCTCCTGCTAAATAGTCTGCAAAGAGATATGCTTTCAGCATATGCTATGTTTAAGACTGCCATTCATGTTACCAGTAATTGTGCTTGCAGACAGCATATGCAGATCCTGTGTTTCCAGCGCCCCGTGAATGGCACAGTGCAGAGAGAGCAGCCCTTAAGGCTGTGAACCTGGGACATGTGGGCTGCCTGTCAGTATCAATATCCTGGCCAAATGAAAACTGGCTAACGTGTTATGACTGCAAGGGCTGATATTACAGATTCAACAGTTTCACTTACCAGAACATAACATCCAAGTTTCTGCATATATTTCCTAGTGTATACAGCTATATAGACATGTATACATGTACAGACATGTATTGTCTACTTTTTAAATGCAGTGCATTCCCAAAGCTTACTCTAAAAGAATATAAATGTTATAAAATCAGAAACTATAAACTGTGAGAAGTTTGCCTGGGAAGACTGGAGAAGGTGTCTTACATCACACTGCTCATACATCATAAAAGAGTGTGTTTTTCTACAGAACCTCCATCCCTTTCATGGTGGGCTTTTCTGGACCTGTTGAATGCAAAATATTTTTCCTTCATTTTTTACACTGCCCAAAATACAAATCATGCGTGAAAAACATTAATTTCCTCATGGATATTTCCAGTGTGCATCTGCCACAAGATCAGAGACTGACTCTCTGAAGGCATTCGGAAACCTAGGTCACCAGGAAATGAAGAGAAGCTGGACATAAGCATCCATGAGACCTAGGGCACACAGTTTCCATGAGAAACTAGCAGAGTCGAGATACACTGGATCCCAGGGATACCACCTGCCTGTTGGCACTAGTGCTACCACTGGGCAGGGGTTGCACTGAGTAGACAAAGCACCAAGCAAAGGACCAACAAAACTCCATCACTCTAGATCTTCCTGGTTTGCATTTGGAGCTTTCCAGTACCAAAGCCATGAACGGTGCTACATGGGGTAGAGTTGGACTATCATAGCCTTTCTGCATTGCACTGAAGAAAGATGAGCTCTGCCAGCTTGGCATGCATAAGACCCCAGAGATGGTGGCATGGCAGGTAGTGGTCAGGACAGCAGGACAGGAGCCAGTGGGACCACAGAGTATCTGAGTTTCCAGCTGCAGGAGCTGTACTTAATTTCCACAAACAAAGGCTTGTTACCGAGCTTAAATGCTCCAGTCAGTTCCAAGCCACCAGGCACACTTATTCACCTACTACTTTTCAGTAAAATCCATCTGACTTGACTAGACTGGAATCTCAGCTCAGTTGTCCCTCCAACACTCTGAAGTCAAGCAGGCTTTTACTGAGCACTTATGGACAGTCCCAGGCCCCTGCCCAGCCTTACATGTTTGGCACTACTGGAGTCCTCAGCAACACTCTCTGGGCAGGATTAGGTAAGATGCAAGATTTTACCCGCATGAGTCAACCACCTCACTCTGTTTCTTTGTTCGTGACTTTAAGACCTTGTCTCTACTTGAAGCATATACCTATAAAACAATAATGTACATGAGACGGAGCTTAGACCAGTGCCCAAAATAGAGTTATAACAGGAAAACCTTTTTTCTTACCAATTCAACCGTGTTTACAAGCAGAGCTACAACATCCCAAGAACTGTACCCCACGACCAGTGTAATTCAGCAGACATTTCAGTGTTGATCAGGTCAATTGCAAGCCCAAGCTGTGAAGTCCAAAGAGACATCTATACAATAATTTGTCCCACTTACATTAACAAAGGCTTGCATCCTGCAAGAGAGTATCTTACTGAGCTTGCAAGGTCACTACTGAGTTGACTGATAAGTTACGAGCAGTTGAAAAACTAATCTCTATTCCTTTCCATTCTGCCCTAACATTACACAGTTAGGATTGCTGGGCAATATTGTTTTCTAACGCAACCAGCATTTTCCTGTTGTCTTATATTTGCAAGTGTTTTGCCTCGGTGTGGCTCAAACAGCAGACAAGATACACTGCCCGTTGTGTTGCACGTTTAGACAAGCATTTTCCTGGTTTTGCTTTGCATCACTGTGCTCCCTTGCAACAGAGGCATTGAAAATATGAGTATTCAGATGTTTTAATTTGAAATCTCTAATATCCCACTTCTTGTGGCTCTAACTTTGATTCAGAAGTGATGTGCAGAGCTCTAGGCCTTGAATATGTTGTTTGTTGTATCTATTTTTCTTTCCTCTAAGACATGGATTTTAGGAATTTGTTGTTATCTTATTACAGATTATTCTGACCAAACTCATTATATCATAGTAAATGTTTGAAACATCTGATCTAGACTTTTTTTTAAGTTTTTTTTCTATTTGCCACCAGGAGGTGCAAATGATCTTCTCACCAGCACCACTTTGGCCTTCATTATGGTCACCAGCTATATTCCGAGGCAGAAATAGCTTGCTTTATTCTTTTACCAGTATTTTTTTCCTTATTGCTACCCTTTCATCCTCTCTACTTGTTGGTCATGAGGGCTTCCAAAGCCCTTACCAAACGCGATGCTTTCTCTGGGAGTCAGCTCCACGTTGCTGTTGCTGCTGGCAGAAATATTTGGTAGTGCTTACACCTTGGAAACACCACGGCGTTACTACAGCTGAATTCCATGGTGCCTTGTTATCAGCCTGCAAACAGCTTGGGCATGTCTGGATGAGAGCTGACTGCAAGCCACACAGTGAAAGCCAAGGACCCACTGAATGCTTACGATCCACTTCTTCAAGGACTGAGGAGCCAGGGCGAGTCACAGCTCTGGAATGAGAAGCAGGCAGAAGGGGAAAAGAGAGCCCTGTCCTTCCCACCCCATGCAGAGGTGAAAACATTATGGATGGGTGGGGTTTCTGTCCCATGCATGTTCAAACCCAAATGTAAATTCAGCCCTCGTGAGAACTGGCATCTGAACTGAACCCAAATCTAAGAGGAGGCATTTCTTCCATGCGGGAGCAGCCAAGCCTGTAAGATATAATCACAGGGTGATGGCAGGCTCTCAAGATTAAGTGGTCTCACTGGACTTTTAGTGAAGATAGCAGAAGTTTTATCAGATTTAGCTAGTTTCCACACTTCTGACTACGGAATCTGATAGCAGCAGCTTAGATGTGAATCTGGGAAGCTCCCTAACACTAACAGGTTCCCAAACAATTTTCTCTCTACCCTTCACACACACAAACATGCTATCAGTGGGCAGCACGATGATGTTACAGTATGACTGTAATACCAAGCGTGCAAGACACTCAGCACTAGTGAAACAGCCATTTCCAGTACCACCAGGAAATAGAGTGTCCACAGTACCAACCTGTGTCCCATCCCACCTGAGCAGCCTCACTGCTAACCTCCTCTGCCCCTTCTCTCCAAGAAAGTGGGCAGGGTTACTCCATAGCCCCCCTGCTTTAGGAGTAAAGTAACAGTCAAAACCAGACCAAACTTCTTTCCATGACCCAGGGAGCACCGTACCTTGCAGAGCTGCTGGGCTTATGCTCCCTACAAAAGAGGGGGCACCCGGAGGAGGTCCAAGGTCTCAGGGTCTTGCAAACCACATGCTGCAGCCTCTAAGGTCAGATCCTGGCCTTCTCAAGAGACCAGATCAGACACAGAGTGCTCTATTGGACAACCCCCTTCCCATTTACAGACCTCACAACTCTGCTAAATCATTTTCAAGGGCTTATTAGCACAATGATATCTTGCTATATTGCGATACCTTCTTTTGTTATCACCATGATGAAAGATACGCCCATCAATAAGATACTCACTAATGCCTTCAATACATAACTGCAAACACATGTAGGGGCTTTACTGATTTCCACTGGATCAACTTTTAACAGTTATTTTAAGCTTGGACTCTGTTAGAGCCAAGTGTGAGTATTCTTGCAATAAAACTGCTGCGAAGCTTTTATAAGTTTCAATCATATTTGGAAATTTGACAAAAAGTGAGTGTGCAGTGAAGGAAAAAATATATTAGAGAGGTCAGAAGTTTATATGTATTTCTATAGAGAACAGTCTCTAGAGGATTATAGATAGATATAGATCCTCATAGAGGATTAGCTTGCATTGAAAAAAATGCAGGTTTTTGGTTCATTGTTGGTTGTGGGTTTTTTTACTTTTTAAATTTTTTTTAATTATTATTCTGAAAGTCAGGTGCATGTTTTCTCTACAATTTAGAAACTGGCCAAGTAAAGCAACATTTAAAATTTCTCTCTTTCTTTGTATCTCTCAAAAATGTCAAACTGAAAAATCCAGTGAAGGTTCTAGGTCTAGTTCTAGGTCTAAACGTGCAGAAGACTTGACTTGTGCTAGAATTACACTATTAAAGCTAGATTTCCACAGCAATTCAGCAGTATGCTAATGGCTATGCCAGCCCAGTTCTCTACAAACAGCACTGTACACAGCCTTGTAGTCAACAATCTGGTCTTCTTTTTGAACATGGCATACAATCCATGTCTAAACATCAGAGCGTGCTCAGAACCAGCGAGAAGGTACAGATTCAGAGGAAATTCAGAAAATACTAAGGAGAAAATTAGCTTACTGTATATAAACAAGCATACCTCCAATATTTTCAACTAGCTCTATACTAACCATCCAAAGGATCTAAAAACTGTCAGCCACTGGATGACGTCCACCTTAGTTGCATCTACCATGTGTGCTCGTCCCCTCCTAACTCAAGAGTAACCTGCTGACACGCCGAGTGACGTGTTTTGCAGAGAGCAAGAAATACCAAGGTGACCAAGAAAGGGAGGAGGAGGAGGAGGTTCACACCGCTGCCTCTTGGAGAAGGCTATAGCAGGCCCTAATGTAGGGAAAGAAAGAATAGCCAGAGATACTAATGGAGGAGAAAAGTGAGGTCAAGTCCAGGTGAGGTGGAAAATGAAGGTTCATAGTTTGGTATTCAGGAGGAGAAAAAAGAAGGGAGAATGAAGAGGGAGAGAACAGGGGAGAAGAAAATACAATAAACAACCCCCAGCTCCTCTGGACTGTGGCAGATGTGAAAACTGTGGAGGGAGTGAACAAGGAGAAAAGAAGGATCAAGGAGCTCCAAGGGTTTATGGTGTACACAGCCTGGAGGCACGGCAGCACAGGGAATGCTGAGGGTTCATCTGCTTCACAGATGCCAGTTGCCAAGGCCAAGGACAAACTAGAAAATTGCAAACTGACAAAAAGCTTAATTCCCTCCTCATTAACAGGCAAAAGCACTAGCACCAAAGCATGCATCTCATTATCCCCACAGTTATTTTAGCAGTAAATCTTGAGTTATCAGAAGGAGAGTATGACTGTGTCATCAAGTATAAAGAAATCTAAATTCACTTATTTGCACCCTCCAGCAGATTGCAAGTACAAAATTGCAGGTTTGGTGTTTTTTTTCTAAATGTGACCTCTAATATAAAAAAAAAAAAAAAAAAAAGATTATTTTGTAGTAACAAAATTATTTTCTCTTGGTGAGATTATTGCCTACTGCTCAGCTGGGAAAGAATTAAATAGGATCTGAAAAACAGGTAATTAGAAGGGCATGCTACAGTTACTGGTTCCGGTTCCTTTTTATCTGAGTTTTACAGCCATACTGTGAAACAAACATCAAGAACTGTTTTTCTTTCACCCAGTGAGCTATATTCTGGGATTGCTAAAGTCAAGGGGATTTTTCTCACTGACTCCAGAGGTAAATCACATAAACACATTGGGGTATTTAATTAATATACATGAGTTGCAGAACACAGGAACACCGCAAGCATCATTAAGTGGCACACAAATAATTTAAATGGATGTCACTTTTCTCCTTCCTTTTCTTGTTTAAAGTGTGTTGTCAGACCTCCCTAGTCAAAGGGCACAGAAGCAATACAGGAAGGCGACCAGGACACATGCCACTGGTTGACCCGTTGCTAGAGCAACCATAGTAATAGAAGTGCTACACTAAAACATCAGTGACAAATTTACACCTGGCCAGACTTCTGTCTGAGAAAGTACAGAGAACAATGTCTAGCAAGAATTTTCATGCTCAGTGAGGACAAATACAGCACAAACATATATTACTTTATATTGGAAGAACGAAACAATATCAAGATTCATCCTTCTAATTCTGGGATAGATCTGCTCATTTAGACAACTGCATGTAATGCAGCAGGGACTGGTTTTAGCATCCCAAAAAGAAACATGAACTTGTAACAAAAGCCAAGGCTAAATCTCATCTCAATGTAGAAGAAACGACGCTGCAAAGTGCCTGCGTGGCCACTTTTACATGCACTCTAACCCCAAGACAGACTTTTGCCTGTAGCGGAGCTGAAGAAGCATGTCTACCCCAAAGGATATGTGCAACCCTGGCAGCATTTAAAATAATGGTATACTTGCAAGGGAACCTCTTTTCCAGACCAAGAACAAAATAAAACCTTGTAAACTCAGTATCCATATATTTTGGGAGAAGACAGCAGTGACTTGACAGAAGGTTTAACTTGAACCACTTGTAACTGTACAGATAAAGCTAGAAAATACTTAGAAAAATATTGTGCTGGAAAAAAATATCTAAACATTTAAAGAAGCTGGTGACCACAATGATGGGTGCAGTTTAAAAACCAGAATAGAATACAATGGAGTGCATTTGGCTCTTTTCATAACAAACAGCATGTTTCTAATCACCAGCATCAGAGTCAAGCTAAACATTTCAAACCACACCAGCAAAGACAATAAAACTGTATATGCTGATGTGTCCTACCCAGCAGACCGTATTATGCCCACCTCATCTGTTGTCACGCCAACTTTTTTACTTGTTAACAGCTCCTTTTGCTTGTTTGCAACTTCTATTTTAAGCACTGTGTTTTTAAAATCACTCAGCAACTCACATTTAGATAACTGCTCAGATTTCCTAAAGGATTTTGTTCCCATTAGAGAACTCAGTGAAGCAGGCAGTTACTCTGGAGAGCTTAATACCACACAATTCCCTCTGAAATATCATTTGGGGAAATTCAGTTTGAAAACTCTGCACCTGACCAACTTTCTTAAAGAAGGGGCAGTTTAGCAATTTCACAGTATTCCCATCTTTCTTCTCTTTTCTTCAATATATAGCTAGACAGGAAAGTGACGAATACCAATGGTTGGCTCTACTGACCTGTCTGTTTTTCTCATTAAGAAAAACAGAGGAACGTCTGTTAATCTCAAGAGAATATAAAATACAACGTTGCTGCTGTCTGATAGGCTGGCAGTCTGTCTGCCTCCAAAATTCATACAACATTTTTGCGTGGTAATGTTAACAATTTTTGCTTTTAGTATGCAGTTATAAATAATAGTTATAAATATGTGGAGTGAACACACAGGAAATTCTGATAGACATCTGGCAAAGACTCATCTAGTTGGGTCTCATTAATGAGGGCCATAAAAACAGCAACAAGTGAAAATGAGTCAGATTGTAGATGTATTAGGGCCTGCCATGTTCTCAGTGTTCAATGATTTTCCATTAAGGCCAGGGAGGAGACTCTGCAGATGAGGCCTTTGGAGGTCATTCAGAAATGATTCCTGGCTCTTCCCCAAACTGCCTGTGTGATCTTGTCTCAGCAAGTTTATTCTTCCCTACCTCAACCCTCTGCCTAGCTGCGAAACGCACCCTACGTCTCTCTTGGCAAAACAAAATACTGCACTTAGGTAGGATTAATCGGCTACACAAATTCAAAATAGGGAGTGATTAGCCAGGGTTAGACCTGTTATTTTTCATAACAGGTCTTGGAGGTTGTAATGGATCACCAGCTGAGCACGAATCAACCATGTAATCCATTACGAAAAAAGCAAACACCTCACCAGGACACAAAGAGGAGCAGAGCCTAGGGGTCACGCAGGAGTCCCCCACTGCCTGGTAGTGCCCCCGCTGAAGAGCAGCACCCTGCTTTGAGAGCACATCAGGGAAGACAAACTACTAGGAAGAATTCTGAGGCAGGCGAGAGAGGGAGATCAGAGGCCCAGAGCAGCCGAGACACAAGAAGAGCCTCAATTAATTGCTATCATCTAGCCAAAAAGGAAAAGGAGACTGAGGAAGGGAGGACTAAAATAACAGTGTTCAAGGCTGCTGCAAATCAGAGCAAATAATCTCTTTTCCAATATCTGCTGTGGTTAGGAAAAGAAATAAAGAGCTTAAACTGCAGTAAGAGAAATTTATGTTAAATATGATGGGAAAAGTTCTCTAACAGGAAGGGTGGTAAAGCACTAGAATAAATTGACCTGGGAAGCTGTGGAGAGTCCGTCCTTGGAGGCCTTCAGGAGTGACGTAGACAAACATCTTTCAGGATTAAGACAGGGATAGTTAATCTTCCATTGAGGCCATGTGATAAACTCTGATCTCTCGATATCCATTCAGCCTGAGGTTCTGTGATAACATCCATCCAGATGCCATGTTTGTACAGCACCTTGCCCATCAGAGCCCTTTTCTTTCTTCCTGAAGGACAAACAGTAATTAGTAACTGTAACTAGTTTTATAATCATTGTATTTCAAAACACATGGCTTTATGCCACATACATATTATACAAACTATAATTTCAATTTCAAAAAAAGGTGAGTTCGCTAATTTCTTCACTGAACTAGACTATCTGTTAGGAGGAACTGTTTGTTTTTCAATGCTACATTTACAAATCAATTCACACAGCTTTTGCTGATAGTGGGAAGAAAGATCACTACTGCTTTGCAGATAAGGACTTCTTCATTTTCATATGCTCTCCTGTGCTGTGAAAAGGAAAAAGAAAATATAAAGCATCTATCTATTCTCCTTCTTAAAAACTCAAAACCCCAAAAACCCAAAATTTCATCCTTTAATATCTTTTTGCCTTAACCTCAATTTATTTAAAAATAATAGAACTGTAACTCTGAACTAATTTGACTGTTGTCTCATGTGAGATATATCATAAAAAATTAAAAGAAAAACAGTTAATTCCTTATATTTTTCTTATATATATTTCAACTACTGTTTAGACTCATCTGATATATGCAGATGACACTGTAAACAGAATTGGTCACTTCACAAGTTACTGACAAAACTTACCTTCTCTGTTCAGGTCTGTTAATGCTGTATTTGCTTTCTTTCCAGCCGAACTTCACGTGCATGTAGTGAAGCTAAAATGATTCAATAATACTGAAGAGTAGTCATGTTGCTAACGGGAAAATGTAATGGTCATGTTACTTTCCCCTCACACACATTACTGGCACTTTCTATTTAGCTCAGCACTTCATTATTAAATTGACACCAAAGCCCCACTAGGCAACAACAAAATTTAACCAGCGTTTCATTTGTTGTAGTCTCAGATACACCCTTATGCCTGGCAGCAAAGGATGTGATTCACTTCAACTCTCATCTTTCAGAATGCTGCACTGCACGTTGACGTACACCCAGTGAATTAAAAATATCAGAGCCCACCTCTGCTTCAGTGTAAGTCTGACTTGGGGGAATTGAATCCCATCAGGTTTCAAAATTGACACACCACACACATTTTCTAAGTAATGCAATTTGACTCAGTGATCCACCATCACTGCATGAAGAACAATAAACATATAGTTCTCCAGAACACAATTGTTCTCCAGATATTAAGTTGGTTTACATGTATTTAGCTACCTTCCTACAACATATAGCAAATGTTACAAATTGTCTCCTTTTTTTCCATTAATATTGATAAATTTGATGTTTTAAGGCTTGGCTCCTATATACATTCTTAGTTCAGCTTGCATAAAGAAAAGAATTATATTTTTCCTATCCTAAACAATGCAAAGGAGTCCCTATAAAGCAGTATCTCATGTCATATTAAGTAGAGTAGCAGCCTGAGAAATTATAGGGGAAAAATTTATCCAGTAAGCCAATAAGGATCTATTGACAGATAGTTTTGAGAAGACCAAAGTATTTCAGGCTTTTTTTATACACTATAATTCAGAGATAAATCACAATCAAATAGCAATTTTAGACAATACTAAGAAGCACAAACATGGAAAGAACAGGTTAGAGAGCACTTAGGTAAGCTAAATACTTTCAACTGAGGCTAAGATATACAAAACCCTGAGGGAGACTGGCAAAATCCCAGAGGCCCCTGGCAATTGCTTATCTATGGAAATCTATGGAGGATTAATAACATACCAGAAAACTGCAGAAGAGTGAAAATGGTGATTATTCTTACAAAGGAGCAAAAAACACAGCAGCTGGGAATTTGCAGGCCTGACAGCATACTTCATTTATCAAAACAAACTGACACATATAATTAAACAATCTATTTGTAAGCACTGAAAAGAAAAGAGCTCGATGAGCAGCAGTCAGTGTGAACCTATGCTGAGGGCTAATGATGTCAAACTATTCCAATTTCCATTTATATGTTATCAGGTCTTGTGGCTATGCAGAAGAGAATATATCACATAGTTTTACTTTAGTAAAGCTTTTCATATTTTCTTATAATCACACCAACCAACCATGTCCTAATTAAAATTTAATAGGTCAAGTACAAAACTGGTAGAAAAGGAGATTATTTATCAACATTTAATGTAAATGGAAGGTCAGACTCTGCCGGGGATTGCCACAGGATTTTTGCTATGATGAAGAGCAGGTAGGCAATAGTCAGGAGACAGGAACAATGAGGTTATTAATTGATGAATGATGTGAGGATAAGCAGTGGCAACCAAAAAGTTGTAGGGCAGACTGTAAAGGGGATACTATTCCATAAGAACAAGTGCAAGGTGCTGTGAGTGCACAGCCTTACAAATACCAACCAGGGAACTATGGGCTTGACAAAAAGATGCAATAATGGGGTCAGCCTGAGTTGGCAGGTCATCTCCTGGAAGAGGTGAATGTCACAACGGCATGTATAGCCAGCGTACTATCTGCTGGGCTCAGGTGGGAAGTGTCACTTCCAGCCTGCTCAGACAGAGCTTAATGCCTAATTTTGGGGTGCTGCATCTCAGGAAAGAAGAGGAGCTATCGGAACTGGATGAAAGTTGGATGAAAGCCAGGACATAACTTGGACTTCTTAGCCTGCAGATGAGAGTGCAGAGGTAGGAAGAATACTAAATAAGAGGATGTTGCAGAAAGGAAATGAAATCTATTATCAAGATGTGTGATGAACAGAAGTAATGGGGATTACATTTCATCATGAAGACAGAAGAATTAAGAAAACTAATGAAAAAAAATCTCACATTTGGGATAGTAGAAGTCAAGAATGCATTGCCTGAAGAGACTACAGTACGTTCAGCATTGTAGATGTCTAAGAATAAGCAGGAAAACATCTGTGAGGACCCTCATAAATATGGGCTGCCTGGCCTTGCACTGGAGAAGAAATTACAGGATCTGTTGAGATCCCATTTAGCCCTATGTTTCTATGTCATTCTACGTTGAAACGAAAAGCATAAAGACAAGACAAGAACTCAAAATTCCAGTTCCATAAATCTCAAGTAAGGGGTGATAAAATTCACTTTTTTTACACTCGAGTTAGTCATCCCGTATAGTGCATGTCTAGGTACTACAAGGAAAGAAAAAGGAAGAAACAAAAACCAATAGGACATTTCTCTGCCAGGCAGTGATATTTTTCTCATATAGTGGTAAGGGACCACAAAAAGCCTACAGAAGAAAAAAACCCTGCACATCAGTCTCCCAGATTCCTGGTGACTATCCTATTGGCTTGACTACCCTTTGAATATGCCCTACCACAGTTCTCCTCCAGAACTATCTTCTACTGAGATACGTCTGGCTTGCCTCAAATCCATTGGCATGTTTCAGTGGTTGGCTGTAAGCTGGAGTGGGGTAAAACAGTTTAGGGGCAACCTAAACCAATTCTGTGACCGGTGAGCTAAACCACCGGAAAGCAAGCGGAAGGTATTGGCAATCTCCCTCAGCCATCTTTTAGGAGAAACATAGCTGGAAAAGGTGTTTGAAGGCGTCTTTCTGTCCAGATATGAATTATTCAGCAACAGTGGCATTACTGGATTCATGAGGTCTTCACACCAAGAACAGTGTCCTGGCCAGGAAGCAAGCCTCCACTCAGACCACAGGCAAAAGCAGCAATGATTTATAATTTCTTCACTGAACTAACTTAGGGAAAAGAAAAAGAAAAAAAAAATGGAGGGAAAAAAAAAGAAACCAACCCAGCAACAAAAACAAAGCAGGGAAGCAGTCCTGAAAGACAGGAGACACAAGGAGAGAGCAAGACAGACAGGAACGGTGACCCAAGGGAGGTAAGACAGCAAGGTAAGGCAAAGTGGAAAGTCAATGGGAAGACAAACAATGTGTTTTTACTAAAGCTGTTAATTCACTCTTCACGTCTCCCACTCAAGTCATCCATCACAACATAAACTAAATAGAGCTCAGAGCACAGCTGCCTGCCTGCCACTGTAAATGAACCTTCTGTATACGGAGCACTGCTCTGGCGAGCTGGCGTCCTAAGAGGAAAAAACCTCAGCTGCAAAAATAAACAAATCAGGTACCACAACCCTCCTCCCTGCATTTTTTTTTTCCCAAAGAATGTGTGCTACTAAGTTTTAACCCCTTCTCACTTGTTAACTAAGCTCAGTATTTTTTCCTTGCTTAAAACACACACAGCCAGTATCAAACTGAGCACTTAAATGGTTCTTGTATTTTACTGAGTGGCAAAAGGTTTAGTAAAGCACCAAATCTGAGCTCGTGTAAAAATTTTCCTCCATAACAGAGAGGGCATGAGGCATGCTCCAGCTCCCACCATCAGATCTGCTGAACAAATATCCATGGACTTAAGATGCTCTTGGTCTCAAAAAACATGTTTTTCAGTTTCTCCCGCACTCCTCTTGGGACACTTTGCAGTTGTGGCTTCCTATCTTTTGCTGCAACCGTTGCTTTAGCGATAAAGCGATCAGTGTATTTTCTGTGGTGTGCGCAGCACTGGGAGACATGGAAAAAAAGTTTGATGTAGCCTCTGGAGCTGAACATCCATTTTGTCACTGCCCATAATCATGGTATTTTGGAATTGGTGTTCAGATGATCCCATCCAGCCTTGCATTTCTAATATTTAACAGGTGTGAAATCACCATTTCACTGTCCCAAGGTGGAGAATATATTTTTTCCTTCATATGACAGTATTTTTACACACACACAAAAAAAGAAAAGGAAAAAAGTCATCTCACACTGCTGTGTCAGGTTAGAATACACAGGCACTACGTCCTGTTTGGCAGTTCACAGATTGAGGTGATCGGGCACTGGATCAACCAGAGGTCTCAATTTTATGCCTGTGGCTAGAAGAGGTGCTAAGGGGTGTTACACTGCAGCATGTCTGGGCAGTCTGAAAAGGAAGAACCATGACAGCTTCCCACAAGCTCAACACAACAACACAACAGCAGACAAACTCTAAGAAAAATATGGCAACACTGCTAGCCAGGCCATGAAGCTTGAGGAGGCGCTCCCTATAATCTTCATGAGCAAGATAGTAACCTGCGTCCCAGGTATGAGACTACTGACTAAAGGCAAGCACAGACATTGTTTGCGCAGGCAACTACCATTCAGGATGTGATGAATAAACTTTGTTTTATGACTTAAATTCATATTCAACCAAGATACTTTAAAATAAGAAAGGGTGGATCACATCTAGCTCCTATTCTGTGCAAACTGGGCGTGTTGTGTAAAATTCTTTTTTGATTTAAAATTATTTAAACTGTAGGGTAGCTTTTAGGAATGTTTAGACAACAGTGAATAAAACTGAACAAATGCTGAATCAAAATTAATTGCAGACCTTTTGTGAGAACAGGCTAAATCAGTGTATAAATGCCTATTCTAAGTTCTGTCAATGTCACAGTAAAAAGATATGGAATTTGCAACATATGATTTTAAGAAAAACCAAAACCACGAAGAGTAAAATAAGGCTTTTGTTAGCTGTATGGCTCAGACTGCCCCAGCAATACTATTTTATTACATGAGTTAATGGCATAGTCCCAAATGTGAATGTCATCATTAGCAGCATGGTGGCTACCATTGTAGATTTAGGTAGTGAGATGCAAATGTAAATTCGGAAGAAACATGTAGATTAGCAAAACCAATACAGACTACCTTCCCAAACAGAATATTTGTGGTGTTCCTTCTTTAGCCCAGGAAACGTTACAGAACAGGTAAAATGCAAATTTTCTTGATTTGTATGAGGCCATAAAGCTACCTATTTCAGATGGAGCTGTACAGGCCAATAGTTTAGAGATTTATATAAAGTTTTGAACTTGTAGTTCTAGGGAAAATGAAAAGGAAGATAAGAGAAGACCTGGTGAGATTGAAATGGCTACACTTCCTGGAGGTGGATATTGTTAAAAGGACGAAATCCTGACTCCCATTAAGTTCAGGGTTAAAACAGATAGCATGGCATCTAATCCCACCTGTAATTAGGTTAGTTTCTTACCTCCAAGAATCCTGGAACGGGTTGTTAACAAAGAGCATATTGGATCCAAATTAACTTGCAAACTCCAGTAGCTTTCCTGAGGCTAACCTTAGCACCGGGCCTTTCCATTCCTGTTATGTCACACAGCTTGCTTTGGCCAGTCTCAGTTCCACGGACTTAACCAGAAATAGACTTTTCCTGCTGTGCTTTTGTTTGTTTTGCTTTTCCTGCAGGTGCTTAGAGTATCTTTGTAACTGCTTGCATTATGGATTAAAAAATCACCTGGAGGTGGGCTGAAGTAATCACATTCTGCTGAATGTTTGTTAAAGCAGTAATTGCTTTCATTTCCCAAAATACACAGTGCGCACATCATCTACTGTATAAAATTCTGTTAAAATAAGAAAGAAGTACAGTCATAAATCTTTACAGGCACGGAAAGCCTTGCTTAGTCTTTAGTTCAAACTCCACATGTTATCTGTAGATGCAAACAACTTGCTATTGCAGGGACTTTTATCACTGAATAATTGTAAGCACTTTAAATATCCTTTGTCAGTACTTTACAAATAGATGTGGCATTTGGGATGCTCAAGAAGCTGCATTTATACAAACGCTCCATTCATCTGATTAAATATTGACCTTAGGCAGGAACCAGTATCAAGCCACGTACTTGCCTTATTAAGGGAAAACTCTCAGCATTTTTCTCAGTGAAATCTTACTGTTTTGTTCTTTCCAATACACTGACAAACTTCAGGATTGAACGTCTCCTTCTGTATCTTGGTGCAATTTTTTCTGATTGATGAAACCTGCCCAGAGCTCTGTAGTGCCTGCACTCCATCTCCCCCCCTCCATCTCAAATAGCCTCTTTTTTTTCCTGCAGCCTGATGCCCTCCCTGTCAGAGATGTTATCTGGCTTACAGAAGAATGCCAAATGCTTTGAGTGCGTGTAGACCTATACTCCCACAAAATCCAACGCTGATTAGAGCAAATATGTCACGTTGTACAGTCTGTGCAATCAGGAGCTAGACACATTACAATGGCCAGGTACTAAACAGAGTCTGCTACGTTCCCCTTGTCCCACTCTGCCCCTCATAAACCTGAACGATGTGTTTTTGTGTGTCTGGCTCCTTTGTTCAATCAGTGGCAATGTAATCACCAATGACTATGTTTGGTTTTGACAATATAACAGGGTCATTGTGATACCATATTATACCATGGCTGACTGAGCTTGCTCACATGGGGGATATCACATAGTAAGCAAAGCAAAGCTCTTAAGAACAGCATGACTGAGCAGGAATTAGCTGAAAAGCCATGTGCATGGGGACATATGTCTTCTAATTAGGAAATTGGCCTATTCTTGGGAATCACTTCTCATGCTTTGCAAATACAGCAAGTGTTGAGCTCATAGTAGCAGATCACTGTCACCATCAACTGAGAAACTAGGAGTGGAAAAATGACACTCACCTACATCATATATTCCTACATCTTCCTCCTCCCATCTCCAGAACAAGAGGGAAACAAGTATTCACAGTCCAGTCTTCTGGAGCTGGTATGTGTGCCCATAAAGGACACCACCAGTTCTGCAAGCTCCAGGTTTGCAACTCCTGCTCTTCAGCTGCCAGCTCTGGTTTAGGAACTTCTTCCTCAAGAAAAAGAAGAAAAAAAAAAAATCATTACTTTTGCTCTGTCTGACTACATTTCTTTCACTAGCTTGCCTGTTACTAAAACTCCAATATTAAATAAAATATAATAGCTTTATCTGGAAATAGATTTTCCAGATCATATAGATCACTGGAGCACTTAAGGCCAACATGACCAGTAATGTAGAAATATCCCTCTTAGAAAATGGAGGGAGAGAGAAAAAGACATCATTACTGAGAGCCAAGAATTTCTACGTATCTTTTAGCTAAAAAGTGCTTTAGACTTATAAGAGTTTTGAACAGACAGAAACACGCGAGCTCTTGGCTTACACAGCAATATCCCCTCCAGAGAACTGCTCACATGGTGTCTATGTGTGTGTGTAGACGCAGCAGGTACAAAGGTAGTTACAATTCATGGAAGAGATGAGAATTGATGAATACAGTGATATATAAGCTAAATGGCATATTTGGGAACCACTCAAATGAGACACGTTCAGTAAAGGCAACTTCACTGTCCATTAGAAATACTGAAGTCTCAATCAAGTGATTTTAAGTGGTTTAGAAACTGATAGTTGCAGATGTCTGAAACAACAGGGTTCACTGTACAGTCCTCAAAACATGGTGTGGTTATGGTCAGTAAATATCTGCAATTTGCATTACAAAACACCCAGCCTCAACTCAGGGTGAGCTGTAAAGGGAAAAGAGAACATTTGTGTCAACAGAGGAACAATCAAGCTTTCACCTTCTGATGTTGCAGGTGTTACTGTGTTATTTGGAGAGTCCTTGTACCCAGATATCACAAAGAAGTTGCCATACACTTTTTGCCACTGAGGGGTCTTTCTCTGGAGAAGGATTTATCCACCAGCTGCTGGAGAGGGCTGGGGATTATGCTCTGGACCCCGCTTGCTGTTCCACACATGTTGGGGAGGAACCATCTCCAAAACTTGCTTGTGGTACAGCCAGCTTCCCAGCTCATCTGGAGCTGCCATTCACAACATCCTTGATTGCAGCTGGCTTCCCAAGGGTCTTGAAAATTACTCAAAATTAAATTAAACTGTAAAGCTTGGATAAAACATTATGATTTGATTTGCCAAATTAGTCTTTCTAATGAGCCAATTAAGTTCCTCGCTAGCACGAATTCTTAAAGAGCCAAGAATTGCTGTTTCCCAAAATAGGCTTAGGAAAAATTGGAACCGATCTTGGTTTTTGGAAGTGAACACGGCAGACGAGGCATTACCATCATTACTCTAAAAACGCAGTCTGTACATAGGCAGCTAACCAAGGCATTTTCCCCCAGATGAAATTCCAATGTTCGGTTTGGAATCAGTTTCACAACGTGTTTGTGAATGCAGACCATACATCGATGCCAACACATATCATGAATTAATCTCTGTGTGCTATTAGAAGAGCAGAGTATAATTTTACATAAAAGGTGTCTACATCTGGTACTGTTCATATGCTCTTTCCCCTTTTCCCATTCAAAATAAAAATAGCAACATAGGAAAAAGTTGGGAAGCTTTCAAGAATTGCTGTGAATTACATGAGAAGGAAAGTTTCAGTAAGTCTGGAGATTTGCCATGGACATTTGCACACCGATTCCAGCAAATTTGTACTGGTGGCATAGCAATTTGCCAAAACGTTGCACACAGCAGTTGAGAGCCTGCTTTGTTTTTAGCAACAGACCCCTGGCTACTCTTATACCCAACGAGGACAAAACCTCCCAGGGACAACTTGGAGATGCCCTCTGAGGGATGTCAAGAGTCCTCTGCTTCCCAAAATTCCTTGTAAGGGAGGAACTGCTTTAGGACAGACAGAGCAGAGACCTGGAGGGAATTTGCTAAATCTATCCCTCTCCCAGTGGAGGGCAACACTTGCCTAACAACTGTCTCCGTACAACTGCAAGGAGCACAAGACTGGCCACAGCTAATTCCCTGAAGAGAAAGACCATTGTAGGAAGGAAACTTTTAACATCAGTTTCTTGATAGTTTGCAAAAATTGTCCTCTGTCTGAGCGTGTGTAAAGGGAAATAATTACAAACAAGACAAAAATAAACAGTCCGTCTCCCTGATACATATTCATGTGCAGAGATACCTGGAAAGTCTTTACTGTGTTTTAGCCAAACTATTAATCCAGGCTTTCTATTGCATTTACAAAAGGAGGATTCTTCCCTGCCTCTAAATAAAATGTATTGCTTCTGCCTGTATTTCTTTCAAATTACTACTGTTTTTCTGAAGCCTGCTGATGTGACAACAGCATTCCAGATCTGGACTCAGCAGTGACCAAAAAAAAAAAAGGGAACCTCTCCATCCAATATTAAAACAAACCAAATACATACCGGTATTTTCCCCAGAACACTATATTCTTCTATTTAGTTCTCATAACCTCATTTCTTCAACTACTTTTAGTTCACGGGGCCATGCAGTTTAAATAATTTGACTAAATTTTCAACTAGTGTTTCCTGATATCTTAAATGTTTACCTTGAATGCAAATGCTCCTTACCCCTTCCCTGGCACACTGGTGTAGCTATCCAGTGGGGCTTCTTACAATTCCCTGAGTGCTTTTTCACTTTGAGAAATTTTATGGACTGTCCCACAGAAACGTACTCAAAAACCAAAATATAAAACCTGGAAAATTCATGTTCCAATACTTCTTAATGGAAATAAAGCTACTGTAAAATTTATTTTTAAGTTTGTATTTTAAACTAGCAAATATGATACTGCAAAAACAAGGTAGGTATGTCCTATTATGACACTATTTTCTTCAGCTGAGCGTGGCCAATATCAAAATTTGCCCCAAAAAGCCTCAAGCTCCTTCAAACTTTCTGTTTTCAAAATCAGCTAGAAAAATGTACTTCCTTAAAAACATCTTGAAGCACTACAGTACTTAGCTCTGGCTTGTCATAGAGCCAAACAGCAACGTTTTCTCCTATTTGTGTTGTATGCCTAAGAACGATGTTACTTTTCCTAACTAACAATTCTGCAGGCGCCTGTCCCTCTAGAAGCAGCACTCACGCTCTGCCGGCGCGGGGTTCCCCACTGACCATTCCACCAGCTGAGCTTTGCAGGAGCACGAGCGTAGCAGAATCCATCCATTCATGTAGTCTGCTGTTAGCAGGAAAAAAAAGAAAAAGAAAAAAAAAAGAGAGGGTTGGGGGCAAGGAAAAGTAAAAGTCAAACGATATTACTATCAACATAATAGCAGGAAAAATATCCTTAGTGTAATAATATATGCAACCTGTATTCCTTTATTCATTCTGCTGAATGGCAGTATGTAATCCTAGTGACAGCACAGATTTTCAGAAACCTGAATTTGACCGATGCAGTCATAAAAAATGGCCTATCATCACCATTTTTATTTGTATGCAGGGACAGATTTTAGCTAAAATATACTGGCATACCCTCATTGACTTCAAGGACCTATGCTTACAGGCATGTACTGAGAACGTGACCCAAAGGTTATTTGTTTTTCAGACCCCAAAAGTAGTACTGCACAATCTACCAATGTATTTTAGTAAAGCTGACCAATGGAGACTCCCTTTGCTTTAATGCACGTATTTTCATGTTTCCCACAGATCTGCCACTTTTTCAGGCTCTCACTAAACCCAAAATGCATCTGACTTTCAAACATCTCCTGACTTAGGAGAGTTTGTTCCCATTACTTCATTTTTTCTCCTGCGCATACATCAAATAATGTTAAACAATGAAGACAACCAAAGCAGAGAGTTTTGCTCACAGGTTATTAAATGACCATTAATCTTTTCCTTTCGTTTTGAAGTTCTCCAAATAGCTATGGAGTTGGCTTAAGTCTGGACATTACACAGTTAGAAATACAGATGTGAAAGCTGGAACGGAGAACATGGCTGAAGCGGTAACCAAGATGGTGTAGCAAATGAACAGACATGTTTGCATAATATCATGGCAGCCTCCTGAAAGGCAAAACTATCTAACTTGCCAAAGCAAACAGATGGTTACACAGCATGTGAGAATATATTTCTTTTGCACAAATTCAGCTGAAGGAATATAAAATAATGAGCTCATAGTTAAAGAACAGATGATGAATGAAAGGTAAACAATGAACAGGAAAACGTGATTAGTCATCTTTCATTTATTTCACCCAGCCTGATATTTTTGTTATCTAAACGAATGGCAAAACTACCCTTAACTGTAAGGGAAAGTCTTGAATCCATTGTGTGTGTCTGTTTATGATGTGGGCAGCTTCTAGCTGCACCTGCCAACATGTGCTTTCAAGCACTTGAGCAATTCTTACAGAATTAGCTCCGTTTGTCAGAAACAAAACTATGATTTTGAAGAAAGAGCATATGCAAAGACAAGGTGGTGTAATTTTAAATGTCAAAATACGGTTTAACAAGATTTTAAATGTTAAAAACAAAATTTTAAGGCCACCTACGATATTTGATACCCCATTCCTATGTTTCTCTTCATTTGTTTATGTTACACTGCTGCAAGCTGCTGAACAGGAATAGCTGCATTTTAATGATGGATGTAGTAAGCCCATAAACATAGATTGGGGAATTTAGGCTGAGAGAGAAAGGACACGGCATAAGTTAAAGAGAGAAAGAGCAAGAGGGCTTAAAGACCTCAAGTGAGGATGAATTCTTGGCTCCAACGAAGATTATGGGAGTTTAATCAATTATTTCAGCCGGATCAGTATGGTAATGGTGACTAAAGTGCACTTGGATCTTGTGCAACAAATTTCAGATAAATGTCAGGTATCATTAGTCCACATACAGTTAATGAACAGTATTTTCTTCAAATTGCCTTTGTACTTGAAATTCATTATCAAATTGCTTAGATTATCAAATTATAAACTCTGTTCCCATAAAAAAGTAGGTAAATCATCTTCTTAATAACCTCTTGAACGATTCACTAGCTACAGCACACCAAGTAGAAAGCTGACTGGGAATAATGAACTTTGTGATAGAACCAAATAAATTAATTTGCTCCTTCCTTCATTAAAAGTTTAGATGACCATTCCAGAAACAAATTGCTATGACTCAGTAGTTATCTCTTCAAATGGTCACCACAAGCTCAATGAAATAAAAGAAAGTTATTAATTCTTTTATATATGTCTGTGTGGTTCAAGAATGAAAGAGAAAGTAATAGAGAGGGTACAAAGATATGGAGAGTGTGAGGTTAGATAGATATAAAGACTAAGAAGCCCCTTATAACTACAAAATACAAAAATTCTCTATCTTCCTTACAGCAAGTTATTCTATATGGGGAAAGGTCACAGAGGTCTGGATATAATACTAAGTTCTATGAAGGATGGTCATATAGATAATGTCTGAACACCTTCCCCTTCAACTATATAACACCTATGGACAACATACTTTCTCTTTAAATGTTCCTCTTCTTACAATGTTCCATTCAAAAACCTATCCACAAAGACAGCCTTCAGAAGCTATAACTCTGATCTCACGGGTAAAGAAGATGTATTCTTTTAACTTTTCAAATAAAGTAGAAATAATTAAAATACTGAGATTTCCCCCCCGCAACGACATTTACCAAGCAAACTACTGGGAAATGTTCAAATCTTTTCTTTGGACTATTTTCCATTGAGCTTTCTCAGCATTTCATGAAGTCCGCCTGCATCCCATTTCTGTGCTTTGTGCCAAACTTCTCCATGGGCTATGCTTTCCACCGTGGTAGGATTTCTGTGATTCAAACTGTGTGTTGTGTAGCCATAATCTGGCACGAAAGACGTGGCTCCTCCAGTGAACCCAGGCCCTGCAGCAGGAGTGAAATAAGGCACTGTGAAGGTATCATAACAACCGAGATCAACACAGTTTAATAAGAAGCAGATCTAAAATGAAAACAATTGGCTTAGGTTTACAAAGTGATGTTTTTAGAGCTAACCTGACAAAAAGTGAGTGCTTTCTTCTCAGCTACAATTTCTTTTCCAGTAGCAAATCCAGAGCTTCAGCAAAATAGTTTTAAAAACACTTTGTTTCACTTCTCACAAAATGAGAGAGCAACACCTCCCAGCTCACACAAAAGGGCAATGTTTTTCTCACTTGAAAATTCAGCTTGAGGGCTCTTCCAAGCGCAGACGGGTCTGTCACGAAGCCGTCAGCTTCTGTTGGATTGGATGAGCCGAGCTATCACAGTGTTTAGAGAGCAAAGGAAGAGGGCAGGATGTGGTGTGGTTATTCAGTAGGTGGCACTTTTCTCTATGAGGTTCCAGTCTGGCAAGAAGCCCTGGTCAGTCAGACCCCAGACAACAGAGATATTGTCCAAAGGTTCAGAAATGGAAAAATATTTTGGGTTGTTTTTTTTTTTTTTTTTTCGGGTCTGTCACGAAGCCGTCAGCTTCTGTTGGATTGGATGAGCCGAGCTATCACAGTGTTTAGAGAGCAAAGGAAGAGGGCAGGATGTGGTGTGGTTATTCAGTAGGTGGCACTTTTCTCTATGAGGTTCCAGTCTGGCAAGAAGCCCTGGTCAGTCAGACCCCAGACAACAGAGATATTGTCCAAAGGTTCAAAAAGGGAAAAATTTTTGGTTTTTTTTTTTTTTTTTTTTTTTAATCCCCTGATGCTTTTCACTTGCAGAACATAAACATATGGTAGATTTCAGCTGGACTAAAATAGAGAGGCGAGGAGTCCATCTGCACGGAGCTGCCTGCAGGACTGACCCTGCCACTAGTGATTTACTGCGGTGGAAGAACACAGCCCTGTGCCTTGCCGCGGCAGGAGGTGCAGGCTGCCACAGGAGGCTGGTAAATATCGTAGTGAAGCCTCGCGTTTGGTGTTTTGGCCAATTCAAACGTCACTCCGTCATCCTGAAGTCTCTTCAAGGTTTAATTTGGTTGATGTATTCTTCTCTGTGTGCTCCGTGCACGCTTCTTCTGTCAGCTGCTATTTCTGTGAGAGTGGCTGCTTTCCAGGAACGGAGAAATTGATTTCTGTATGCAATTAAAAGAGAGAGAAAGAGGGAGAGAGAAAAAATCCAACTGAGTTCATAGTTCACTGTGAACTGACACTGTTGTTAGAAACTCGGGGGGGACATGGTACAAAACCGTGGCCTCCTGAAAACGGTTAATCAGCAATTAGACAACACAATAGTTACCTTGCTTTACAAGAAATTTCTCCAAAGGGTTAATGACGGACCCAGAAAAAGACAAACAAAACAAAACAAAAAAACATGTGGAAGGCATCAAGCCTAAATTTTCAACATGAGCAACACTAATAGACCTTTTCTATAGCCAGGCACAACCCCTGTAATTCTACAAATTAGACTGAGCCCCTGGGAAGTATGTGCCTGCAGCTGCTACGCAGATGTGCAGATAGAAAATGAAGCAGATTCTTCCAAATAACAGTGGATAGTTCTGAGGCTAATAAAATTACCACTGATCCAGTGTTAACTGATAACTTTCCTTATAAAAAAGTCATATATTTCATCTTATAGCAAAACACAAACAGAGCTGAAAAGTACCCTCCCATGGATGGCAAAAAATTCAGTTTTTTTCACTTCAGAGTTATTCCCATCTTGTAAACATTAAGTTAGTGTTAAACGTCTGTCTTTGGGAATAAGGAAAGTTGTCCTTGGTGCTTTTTTGGGAGTAAGAGCTCTTCCTCGGGAAGCTGGTTAGTACTTTTCAAGACACCCAAATGCACATACTCTCCTGCAAGTATTTATCCAATATTTATACACAAACTCAGTTTCTGCTTGTGAAAGATGAAGAAATAGCCCCAGACAACCTGTATTATATTATCTCTCTCTATATAATATATATATCAAACTGCATATACCACCTTCCTGCTTTGCTCTCATGGGATTACACTCTTATCTGCTTTTCCTACAGTTTCTGGCCTGCACATTAATGCATAGTGAAGCTTGGATTCTGCAGCAAACACACAAGCAGAGGTTCTCAATAGAGCTTGGAAAAAATAGGTAATCCAACTCGACTGAGCTGCAACAAACAGCAAGAGCAAACTCCGACTTCAGAGACAGATAGACAGCTAAATAGACCTTCAGAAATCTGGCCTTGAGCACTTGCTTTTTGGCACTTTTGACAACCACAGCTCTAAGAGCAAAAAGATTTGATGGCTGCAAGTATGCATTTGGCATGGAGTCCACACAGATCCTACAAAGACCTTTGATACAATTTTGAGAGTTCCTCACCAGTTGAGAACCTTTTGTACACGAGTCACAAATGTTCAGGCTCTGAACTGACTTTCAACAAGCTTTACAGAAGCTCTACAGAATTAACAGGAACAGTAACAGCACACCAAACACTTCAGAATACTACTCCTTTACGAGAATGTACTCATTCATAGGCAGATTCAAAATGACCAAAGTGTAAAGAATTCCTCTACATTTGGGTAGGGAGAACCAAAAATAAACAATGTGACAGTGGATAAACAATGTGACAGTGAGGCAGCAAGGGACAAGAAACAGAGCAACCAGAAAGAAAGCAGAGGACAAAGACTGAAAATGAAGGAAAATGGATGAATGTTGAGAGGGAATGTTACTGATGTGATGAGTTGACAGGCAGGCAGCAGGGGCAAGCGATCTTTTACCCATTGGAAAACACAAGGAAATGGGCAGGTTGGACAGGAAGCAGAAGTATCTGAAAGGAATTTAGCAAGCATTTTTCTCTCCCTCTCTCACCTTACTGTAGAATTGAAATTCATTCTAATGAAAAAGGGTGTTTTATATTCTCTTCTTGGAAGTTGATCAAAGTGTTGCTTCTTTAGTCAATATATTTCTTCAAGTCCCCAAATGTGCCTAAAATATTCCCCCTTGCTATATTTCTAATGGCCTACAATCACTTCAAGCTGTGGTCTCCTCAGTTAGGATAAACAATGATGTGCCAATGCTGGGCTGATGAAAACCTCTAGAAACATACCAGGAGCTTAAAAGGGAGACATTGTAATTTTGTAAAGGGCACTCCTCCCTGTGAATTACTGTTCTGTTAGCATCCCACCATGCCATTAGGAGACACCACTCCGATACTGGTGGTAGCTGTCCTAGAGCTTGTTTACAACGAAGCGTGTTCGCTCAGCCATCACCACACCAACATAACTACTCCCTTTCTACTCCCCAACTGCTATAAATCTCTCAAAGCTTCGCATTACACACCACAAAAGTCCCAGAGACCCCCTGTAATCTTCCATAGAAGCAACCAGAAGAGCACCCTTGCCTTGTATAGGCATTGCTAACATGTTTCTTAAGCTGTTCTTCCTCCATAGTTTCCTCAGAGTACAGGGTTTTTTCATCCTCTTCTAGGTCAGAGCTACTCATGCAGACTAATGGGTCAGTTGCCATTTTCCACCCTCAGAGGCTAGTGGCTGGAAAATCTTGCCCATAACACCCTGTTTTTGAAGTTCTTTTCTGGACAAATATGTGGTCATGTTTTTAAGGCTGTTTTTCTGTAGCAGTTTAAAACATTACAGACTCTGACACCTACCTCATGGGAAATGCAGGCACGGCTGACGCCCAAAGCAGCATTCAGGGCAGCACTACTAGAGATGATCCCAATTCCTAGCCCCCGCCTCCCAGATGACCCCCAGCACATGGTGGATTCCGTGCATCCTCCACCGGAGATGAGGGTCAGGATGGACCTCCTGTCACATCTGAAAGAAGAGTTGCTGGTCTGGCTATCAGTCCACTTCCCCCATTTCAACCCCGTGATGACCACTCTCTCTAGGGGGACTTGGCATCAACATGATGCCAGAACTTGAGAAGCAGCTGCTACTTCTCCACGTCCCTTTCAAGAAGCGAAGGGAGGAAGCTAGAGCTTCATTCGTTGGTTTTTGGCACTGGCTGTTTCTTTATACAAGAATAACTGGAAGGCTGGATGAACCAGGGAATTGGTAATAAGAGATAAAATACTTTTTAGACAGTGCATATGCTTCTGATCAGGCTTGCCTGGACAGCAGTCCAGGGCTGTCATTGCTGCAGAACAAGGCTGCTTTGTTTTTATTTATTATTGGTAACGTAGAGGCAGCTATTGGCCCCAGCCAAAAGTCAGGACCATACTGTATCAAGTACCGTTCTGTAAAATCGTACATAAAAATGTTTGTCCTCAAAAGCCTGCAAGTGAGACAGGCAGTCGAAGGAAGGAAACAATATCTCTATTTTGCTATGGCAACTGATGCACTGGGATGTTTGTGCAGGGTCACATAGGAAATCTGTAGCAAAGCCAGAATTTGAACCTTCTGCATGCAATTACAGCACTAGCGCAACAGGTCCTTCCTTCCTCTCAAACATTTGTTGTCTGACTTCTAGCTGAGGGCTTGAACCCAAGAACATCAGCATGGAAAACAAGCCTTAAACAGTCACATCAAGAAAGCTACTCCATTAGCAACCGGCAGTCGAAAACGCCAACTACACCTGCAGATCAGGATAGAGCAGTTGTTCCACCAGTGACTGCAGCCAGACACAACCTAGCTCTATTTATAAGGCTCCAACACACATGTTCTAGGAAGCATCTTTCCAAGCTGAATTTGAAAGCCATCCACGAGGCAAAACAGCAAAGCTTGTTTTCCTGCTGCATCATCGTGCTCTGGAGGTGTGAACACAGTGCCAGGGGATGCAAATTCAGACCTACCCCTACTAGCAGAAAAGCTGGACATACCTCAGGATATTGTTCAACATCTCTACTGGTTCCCTGTTCACTGCTACTATCTTTTTTTTCATCGAGGAGCCCTAAATAGGGTCTTCAGAATTTACTTGTTCTTACGCAGAATGCCATGACAGTCGCATTCCTTTGGGGGAAGGTTTGCAGATGCAGCATTATCAGAGCCCATGTCTTTTGGCTGATGTTGAGCCTGTACAGAGCAGGTTCCCAGTTCACAGAACAAGCACAGTAACAGGAAAGACAAAGAGCAGAAAGGAAAAAGCGAGGGAACTGAGAGCAGCAAATATTGTGAAACTGATAGCCTTAATTTGCTGTGCATCCTTCTCAGAAGTTATGGTAACAGAACATTTAATTTCATTTATTCACATATTTGAATGAGAAAAAGTATGTTGGCTCACTAATAGAACTAATAGAACAAATCCTACTATTAACCATAAACTAGCATAGCAAATTCACCAGAAACCTGCCTGACAGTCAGTATTTCTCTGCTGGTTAAAAACCCCTTCATTTCTTCCAAAATCCATCTTATTCCAGAAAGTTTCCAAAACAGGCAGCAGTCCACACTCTTGTTTTCTCAACAGTGATTGGGAATGAGCCAAGTGACAAAAGGTGTTGATCTGATTTTTTGGCCTGCCCAGGACTACTAATTTCAAAAGCTGTTTGTCATGTAAAGCAAAATCCTCAAAAAGATGGATAAGAGGAATGTGGATGCACGGGTTTTCCTGGACACGCTCTTGGAATTTTGTAAGGTGACTCAAGAAATCAAAATCTTGATGGTTAAAAGGTGGCAGAAAGGTTTAGGAGCAAATGAGCTGCACTGTATGGAGCATCCTATAGAGCTTCCAGCTAGAAATTCAGATGGAGCAGGGGATAACATAATTAACAAAAATCAATATTAATAAATGTTAAAATAGTGCACTTTTCTCTGTGGACCTGCAAGATGTTATCTGGAAAGGAAAGGAAAGGGTGTTTGGGGACAGAGTGATACATTTCTATACTACTCCCAAAAGCCTTTCCTAACATATTAGGCCATTCAGAAGTTTTACACACCCCTTTAAAATGCCTTTTTCTTTAGCTGTTTTTGACATGCTTTTGCCACTACCATAAGTGGTAAATGCAGGCAAATGAAAATAATTCCCTCAGGCTACTGTAGGGAATGTTCCTGCTGCTTCCACCTAACTCCACCCTACTGGCCTGGAGACCCTATTGGTCTGGAGTTCTGTGCTACTCCGAACTTTGAAATCAAAAGTGAGAGTCTTTCATCTTCCCAGTCCCATTTTTCCCCAATATTTTACCAGTTTGCACACAGGAACTGTTGGAACAGTTATTATTATGAGCCACATGTTGATATTGTTCACTAGTGCAAACAGTCCCACTGCTGGTGCTGTAAGGCACCAATATTCAACTGGAGAATGCAAAGCAAAACCTATTCCTAAATCTCAAGGGTTAAAATAGGAGAAAAGCTAAACATGATTTTTCAGTTACTATGAGACACTTTTCTTTTAAAATTGCTTCTCATAATTGTAATCAGTTAAGTGATTGGTTTAAAATCATTATTAAACCAAGTGTTCAAGAATTTGCTACAGTAGTAGTCAGAGTTTTATAGAGGGAGCTGTATTACTACTCAGTAGTTGTCCTCTTTATTGTGAGTATAGAAAAAATTACACCTTACCTTTTCACAGTAGCAGAATTACTATTAGAACTGAGAAAAGGCTTGTTAAAGCATGAACTTTTGGAACTATTTGTTTCAAAGTTAGATAAACCAGCTGGGCAGCTATAGGACATAATCTAATAGGAGTAATCCTTAGATCCAGTAAAATTAAGCCCTAAAACCAGGGATTTCACCTGAATAATAAGGGAGATTAGGATTTGATCCCGTGTCCCTGATGTTAATTTGTCACCCCCGTATTGCCTGGCAGTAAACAATTAAGGGCCAATCCTGCAAGGCTGATAGGAGTCCAGGGAACTTCATGCCTAGCAAAGATAAGGAAAGTATATTGTTTCCTGTTTACACTGGACATGAGCTTTATATAATTATCCTACCAGTTAGGATTAACTGGGCAATTATTCTGGCAAACAATGGGACATTGATGACAGCAAAACAAAGGCATCTCAGAGCAGCCGGAGCCCCACGGAACCGCCTGGGTCTTGGCTGGGCTCCCAGCGCTATCAAACCCTCCAACAAGGGCTGCACAGTTACAGGGGGAGCAGCAAGGGAAACAGTTTTCCTAACCTGTCAGCATTTAAGAACTCAAACATTTTTCCTTACCACAAAAGGAGTTGAAAATTTGGAGGGAAAAACGTCCAGAGACTAAGCATATGCAGAAGAACAGATTGGCTTTGCTTTCCATGCTTTTGAAACGTTTCCTTCAGATTTTGACCTCCTTTATCTGAGAGAAAGCAGCATTTCAACACTGGAAGAGAAAAAAAAAATATCAGAATGAGAATGTCAAAGGGCCTTTTTTTTTTTTTTTTTAACCCAAAAAACCTCTAAGCAGGAGACTCAGCTAGCTGAATCTTTCTTGGCAACAATTCCAGTTCACTGAATTGACTCATTTTGTCAGAAAATTTCTGACCAGCAACAGTCGGCGGTTCATACAAGACAAAAGAATAAAACAACAGTGCCATTCCCATGACTGTTTCTAGCGCAGGGGACTCTGCAGGGACCGTGCTCTGTGGTGGCACTTCTATGTCCCTTGCCATACCAGACCTAAAAAAGCCTGAGCTGCAGAAGGCACTCGCTGTGAGCACTGATTCCCCTGTTAGACAAACCCTTAAAGTTATGCTGCAATACAATTGCCAGACAATACAATTTCTAGAAATTAAACAAATAGTTTCAAATTTTAACAGTGAATGTGTGCTTTTCCCACCATATTTCAGAGACATCTGAAGACAGCTCTGAAATGCACTGGTGCCTGCTGGTGCCTTGTTAACCCAAGAATCCCAAGACACCAGAAGTTTAGACCTACTTCATCATCTGGCCAATTATGGCCCCAATGTTTTCTCTCCCATACAGAGAAAAGTGAAAATTCACTTCTCCTTTTCTGAACACAAATCAAAAGATGATTGTGTCTACAGAGCACCTCACACTACATGTTTAAATAGCTACAATCTTAAATACTTTAAAATCCCATTCTTTAGAGATTCAATGCCTACAGCAAAATTCACCTTTAAAATCCCCAATATTCAAGTATTTCAAACATCCTGGCTCTATAGCAATATCTACAACCACCACTTTGAAGGAGACCAGAGCTGAGAATATCTATTAGTTATTGTAATTCCAGATTTTCCAAGACCAGCTGAACCACCCCGTGAGAGCTGGTGCTGTGTGCTTGTGCTTATTTCAGTCTGGATAAGTTCACCCCCTTACTGAGGCCCTTGCACCTCAACTATACTATAAAACGGACAAATTCTCAGTACAAGTGGATCTTGGTCAAGAACAAAGTCTAGAACTCAATGACTTCTATGAATTCAAGTTGCTTTTATTCCTCCTATTTTGTTCTGGAGACCCTCAGGCACAGATTCCTCATCCACTGCAAATACACACTAAACAAGTAAAAGTTCCCTTCTGTTTAAGGAAACTAGTTAAATAGGTACATATTCTCACAGAAATTGAAGAGGGCTGGGAAAAGATAGGATGGTATTTCTTTTCTCCTTTCATCTTTTCCTGTGATTTTTGGTGGAGTTTTCTTAAGGTGAACAAGAACCATGAGGAGAGAATAAAAAAAAAAATCATTTGGAAGCTGTGCAGGTTAGCAAAATAAACTGGAAAAAAACACGAGAAAGGGTCTTAATATTCACACTGTTAAGCAGGAAAGAAGCAGAGAACAGACACTTTTTAATGAACATGATGCTACTTTTATATCCCTGTTCTCTCTGGAGACTTGCGCATACTTTTTAGTTTTGACTGATAATAAAGAAGAGGTTTCCTGCCACTAACGACAAGGTTCCCCTCTCCCCTCCCAGGTTAACGGGGTCTGTCCAAGAGATCTGGCCCTTCGCACACAATAGCTCGCTCGCTGCAGAGCCCCCGCAGAGGCGTGCTGAAAGCACACTGAAAAATATTTCTTCTGCTCTCTTCCTGAACTTCTTAAACTCTAGGTGACCCAGAGTAAAATCCATTTTAATGGGGCCTCAGTTAAATCAGTCAACTGAGTCCTTGTTGAACTAGGCAACACTATGCAGAAATAATAATAAAAAAAAATAATTAGAAAAAGACATTCTTGTTTCTTTTCGGGGTCTTGGTTCTTACTTTCCTTTCCTGAGAGAGCAAGGGAATATTTAGGTTCTCAGTTTTAATCCTGACTTCACTGTAGAGCTAACCAGCATTATTCACATAGTGCAGCTACTGTTCAATAAAGAGTGATGCATTTGGGTTTATGGCAGTACTCCTCCAGCGCCATGGCAGATGAGCTCCTGTTATTCCACTAAACTATTCAACACATGCTTCCGATTTTCACTCAATAATTCCCTCTGATGGTGACACAAGTCCAGTAAGCAACAGTTAGAACTCTGAGGAATGCTAAGAAACACATCAAAGTTGTTTTTAATGTAAAAAGAAATTAAGAATATGTCTCTCTGTTCCACCAGAACATCAACTTTTTAATGTCTCCTTTCAGCCTGATGCTGCAATGAGAGAAGCCAGAGATACTACAGTAGAGGCATTATTTTATCTCTGTTGTGCTCTTCCCTGGAGCAGAAGTTACAATATGTTTAACTGGATGGTTACTCTAGCAATTTTAAGATAAGTGCGTAGAAAAAATATAGAAGACATCAGGTATCTTCAAAAAATTATGTTATTAGTATTGTAAACCTCAGTCTTCATACATCCAAACTCATGCAAGTATTATAAATCTACATCACCAAAATAGTGCACTCTTGAATCAAGTCTTAATTTAGATTACAGTAACAATGGCAAAAGAGGCGAATTTTGCAACAAACCCAAATCTCAGCTCTTGGTATTGTCATGTGTATCTAAACAAAACTAGTTACACCAAAACAGTCAAAAGTTAAACCCACGCCTTTCCTGTAGCATAAGCAACAAGTACTCTAGAAGGTGTAGGAGATAGTGGAGAGAGAGACCTTTCCTATCACCTTATTCTGAAGCTTCTCATTAAGTGTTTCAGTCTTTCATCAACCTTCGGGCACATTCCTGGGAGATACAAACCAACCACAAGTGTTAGGACTGCAGCACCAAACTTCTGTTGAGTGGTTTGTTTGCAGAGTCTGAAAAGTTTAAATAAATCCTGCCACATTTCACCAGTCTTTCAAGACTCCACATCCACAGTTTCTCATACAATTGCGTGTTCTCTAAATTTATGTGTATATAACACTGCTCTTTATGACTGAAAGACCTAAGTACACATTCATTCAGGTCTCCCTTGGCTTCTAATATTTCTACATCAGCAGCTAGATTCTCTACCAATGCACAGCTACACAAAATACTCTTCTTTCATGCTGGCATGAAAGCATTTTGTTCCATTTTCAAAAGCATTTTTAGGAACAAGTCTGGGGCAAACAAATTTTCTGAAGTATTGAGCAGTTCCTGGTTTTGAAAGTCTTACCACATTGTTTAGACGTCCAGTCTATAAGCCCTGAGGCAAATTTTTAGGACTGAGACAACAGAGGAGACACACACTCCTTTTAATACTACTAGTATTTGATCATTTAAACAGTCACATACATTCTGAAATTCAGTCCTTGGAATTTTTACTCTACCCCCCAGGCGCTCTTTAAACAAAGGGTGCCTACATTTGCTGTACAGGTCTTTAAACAGAGGTTAGGAAAAACTTACAGTAAAAACCACAGAAACAAGAAAAACACCAGTTTAAATGATGAGCCACAGCTGGGGAACAAAGGGTCAGCATTTTCACCAGAAGGGAATCCCTCTTCCACTCCTTGCATTATTTATCAAACTAATTACTGGACTTTACTTCAATAAAGAGCACTGTTTCTCCACTTTTGGCTCTGTTTGCCTCTAAATTTCAAGTAATTTAGCAACAGTTGGTCTAAGTAAGAAAGCTGTTAAGAGCTACTACAACACTAACTGCCTCTATTTTCTTTTTGCCTCTCCCCTACCCCATAACACACACACACCAAGTTTTGCTCTCCCCATTACCCGTAACTTAGATACACTATATTTAGATTAAACAGTCACAGTCCTAAGAACAAGATGCTTATCTCCTTTCAACTGCTCCAGTCTAAAAGCCATCGCGGTCCCCAGCCTTTGTGAACTTTACAACTTGTTGGATTTTTCTTGAAATGTGTCTATTCTTAAAAGCCAAACCCATGGAAAAATAACTGAAACCAACTGCCATGTGATCAGGGCCAACCATAACACATGAGAGCCCTAAAATAACAGGAGAGATACTGCGGTAATGCCTGACCTTCTGAACTGTGCATATGGGTTGAAGCAAAACAGCCCATATTCACGTCTTAAATGGTGCATACTAATAGTTTATTTGTAATGCAGAAGAACCCAGTTTACAGAGCCATGATTTTAAAGCTTCAAGGACTTGCTTTAGATGCCAGAAATGACTTCACTTTTGGAATAAGCTTAAACAAGGTCACAGTTGAACTTTATTAGCTTATATGGTCAAAATCAGCTCAGCAGGCAGTTTCAATGGCTGCAGACACTCCCTCTTTCTCCTAATGTGTCCCCACCTCAAAAAGGAAGGTACTCTAGCAGATTTTCTGTTCTGAACATTTTTGAAGTATGGAGTTATTCTGGTTGACCTGAAACTAGCAGTTCAAAAACTTTTATTTAAAGTATACCGGCAACACAACTTCAGCAAGAAGTTTCTTATAGGGATGTCATCAGCCTGAGATCTGCAACCAGTCCTTAACTCAAGTGATAACATTTATCAATTACACTCAGATCATCCCTGTAGAAACTGAGTATGTATAATCCCAGAAACCTAAAATGCAGATTATGTTGCTGCTGACGAAGATGGCCAGAGCCCTTTGTATACATCCATAGGCAGACCACAAAGCTACCAGAATACTTACTGACAAGAAATGGTAATCTTTGTGGAGATAAACAAAGAAGCCATGATATACGCAGCCATCAATACATAGTGAAAAAAAAAAACTATGGCAGTGTGGGGATAACAGCCACAACTATCCCAGTTACACGTACAGTCAGTCAGGATGTTCTGTAGCGGTTATTGTTACGAGCTGAGTTAAGTTTCTATACAAGCTAAGAGTGTAAACGCTACCTTCTATCCAGCTAAAATGTTTGGGATGGCCAGAGACAAAATCAAACTGCAAGCATGTCACCTACGTGCCAAAGAAAGCTTATTCAGGTTTGCCCAGGAATTAATAGAGGTGTTTCCTGGGAAATATTTTCAACAGGATGTGCAACTGTGACACCAGGAAAGGAACAAGCACGGGGAAAGAAGATGCATCAAAGAAGATGACATCCAGACAGTTGTTGAAGTCTTGGCAGTGTGAATAAAAGGGAAAAGCTTTGAGAAAGTTGCTGGGTCTGGTGCTAGCTGAATGAGGGTGACAGCTCAAAGTGAGGAAAACTTTTCCTATTATTCCGATCCTGGAATAGTTTCAGGGAAACTGGTTGTCCTACTTTCTTTGTAGATGAACGGGATGACTTTGGAGACTCCTCAGTCCACAGCCATGCTTGCTTCCTTGCACAAAAAACTTATTACACCCTCGGCCTTCCAGATTAGTACATAGTCAGAAGGGTAAACTTTGTTGCTGACTAACACCACTCATGCTACCGACAGCTTTTATGCTACACATGTACAATGAAATCCTGGTCCCGTTCTTGCTGAAAGTCCTTCTGCTGCTTGAAGTAACACAGACAAGATTATCTTTTTTAGCATATATTTAAAAGTTTCATTTGAATAAAAATAAATGCATTAAAAGAACTATGTAAGATAGTTTTGTCTTTCCTTCCTTCTAGGTCTTAAGCACATACACATCTCCATACTTGTGCTTACCAGCCTCTTGCAGCAAAAGCTTCTAAAGATCCTAGCAGAGATGGGAAAGTCAATAGGTAAAAGATACCAAAACTGTGTGCAATTTTCCATGCTCTGCTTGACAGGTAGTTATCTGAAATAAACAGTTTTGACAACAAAGACGAGATGTGGCAGCCAGGCCACAGAGGAAAGAAGAACAGTAAAATGCCTCTCAATGCATGATGAATTCAAGAATAAAAATGGAAGCACTTGTACACAGATACGGCAGAGTGGCCAGAGGATGAACTGTTACAACAGTTGATTTTGGCACAGGATCACGCTTCGCTGTACTACTTCCTTCAGGTGAACTCCTGCCAGAAATATTGCTGGGCAGAATCCAAACTTTCATCCGACCAGAATCACTGAGCACAAGCAGAGACTGTTCAAACTGAACTGTAGAGAAGGGGTTAAAAAAATAAACCACCACTTCCTACAGTCTTCAGAAAACAAGATAACAACAAAGACATACCTTCTTTATAGGACTTTATTTAAAATCCACAGACATCAGTAAACTGGATGTTTCTAACTGCTAACAGGGATTCTGCTGTTTTGGTTTTGAGTTTTGATATCATCCATCCAGAACACTGATTTCTTTCTTCTCTGTTGGTTACAGCCTCAAGAGAGAAGATGAATATGCAGAGCATATTTAAATCCACAGAAATTGATTTAAAATCCACAGACGTCAATAAACTGGATGCTTCTAACTGCTAACAGGGATTCTGCTGTGTTTTGGTTTTGAGTTTTGATATCATCCATCCAGAACACTGATTTCTTTCTTCTGTGTTGGTTACGGGCTCAAGAGAGAAGTCGAATACGCAGAGTTAACAGCGGCTCACACAAGAAGCTTACACCAGGCTGACTCCAGATGGTGACAGTTAATACCAATACACTGCTCCACCATCTTCTACTGCATCTTCTGCTGGCAGTGTTCGTATTACTTTCAGTATAATGTTGCAAAATTTTATTTTGCAGAAATGTGACTCTGCAGGGAAAATATCTTTCTTCTGAAGTCAGTAATTATAATGGAAAGTCTCATTATTTAATACGACAAGGACAAAAATCTTTCAGCTCTGACTTCTGTCCAGCCCTAAGATATGAAGGGTGATCCCAATTTTTCCAAAAACATCTCTTCATCTACCTCCTCTCCCATCCCATCAAACTGCCGAGCTATTCTCAAACACTTGTACAAACAGGAAGAGGAAACTGAATTGATACTAACATCCTCATCTTCAAAAATAAAGTAGCTCCCTTGTGCTGCATCATTTGCTCCCTTTTGAGCCTGATGAAGTACAAAACATAACAACACACAAAAGCTCTGCTTAACCATAATTCTTAACATTCTGGTGTAATTCATAGTTTACTTCAGAGTAGCTCGAGCAAAGAGGTCTTACTCCAGAACTTTGAATTGTTGTCTACACAAGATTTTAAAACCTGTAATTTCTGATTTCAGCAAAATATTCTAGTTCCTCTGTTTACTGTGGCCTCTTTTCTAAAAATAATCTTAATTTCCTGTGTTAAAAGTCTGTCTTTACTCACAGAAAAAGCATGATGTTGAATTTTTTTCCTCTATTTATCTAATACTTTCACAAGTTTTAGAGGGAAACAAATAATAGCGTCCTTCTTCATAATAATTTTGATTATACCACTATCCTATGAACTAAAAATTAACAATAAAGCAGTTTGTTATCATACACTGTATCCTATTAACAAACAAAACATGCCACCTTTACACATGTCCAGGATGGGATGTCACTAACCAAGATGGGTCAGGGAAGACAACTCAGGTTTAGCCTGGTCAAGAAACACTTATTAACCTTGGGCACAGTTAGGCTTTTTCCTAATAGATATAGCAATCCTTAGAGCAGAAATGCATAATATTATGCCAACATTTGGCCTTGTTAACTATGTTTGAAGACAGTTTGTCATTACAGAAGTTATCCTGGGGTAATATTGGCTCACGTGTACAACAGTGTCTCAGTCCTCTCACAACGAGCTTTCTCTTGCTCTACTAGCACGCTTGGTTTTATGTGGATTGGTAAAATTTCCTGGCTCTTCTGACCTAAATCACCTGGAATGAGGCATTTTTTTTTCCCTGTAGTGTCTTAATTAGTTTGTTAAGAACAGGCCCAAGTGGGAACCTGAAACAGAGAAGTGCAATGAAAGAGGCCATTGCAGAGCACCGAGTTTCCTAAAACTACAGAATGCCAGAGCTGAATCCTGCAGTCTCTTACATGAATCTGTCTTTTGCTGAGGTGCTTGTACCTCAGAAACCATGAACGTGAATTCTTCCTACAGATATAATATATATATGTGCTGACAGCATAGATGTCAAAGACAAAAATCCTTCTTTCCATCAGGCAATTAATCTTTTTAGTAATAGCATGTTCTTTTATGGATTTTTGTACCTGGATCATGGAAACAGCTGGAGAAAAGAGTTAGAAATGCACATAGCAAGCCACAAGATATACTGAGGGCTGACAGTCCCAAGAATTTGGGGAGCACAATAAAGGGCCACGTGTTTGTAGCTTCCTCTTGCTTGTTCTATCAGCTAGGCAAGTTAGTTTCACAACCATTGAGTTCTTCCAGGAAGCCACAACATACAGCTATACTGGCAGAGGATGCTGCAGAGCATCGGCAAACCCAAATATTGAGCAACAGAACAGTCTCCTGCCCTCTGTTACCTGAACATGTGTGTGCCAGAGGTAGATACTTAACTCCACAGCACAGTTTTCATTCCGAGAGACACTGAGCATCCTTCTGAGCGACGCCAATACAAGATGAGGATTTACATCTTTAAAAACAGGACAGACAATTAATGCCTATGTCAACATGTTCGAGTTTTCACAAAGCTGGAGCCTGAATATTTGTAATCGAATGAAAACTATAAAATTTTAGATATGGAATCTGACATTTTACCTTCATCTCATAGATTTAATACATAGAATGTAAGTTCTTGTTTTTCACATGTATATCATGTATGAGAGACATACTTTAGAAAATACAGCCAGATCCTTTGCCAGATATTGAATTGCTCTCCTCAGCTGCTTTTAATTTTTAGAACCTCTATAAAATGTGTAGATTAGCTCTTTTGTAAATACTTCAGCCAGTTGTAAATATTTAGCATTATAAAGAACAGTAAGGTCAAATTCTTTCTTCACATAGAAGTTTACGCTTTCCATAACATTTTATGAAATATACCATGAAGATCAAGCATCTGACAATCTAGTTAAATATCAACTGTTTGTCTGGGTTTTTTCAGATTAAAATGCACAGATTGAGATTTATGCAAGCGATGAAAGAAACTCGTGCTATGGTGAAGAGTTGCCTCCCGAGTCTGAAGAAATCCAGAGAAGTTTTCTTGAAAGCACACAAACCAACACAAAACTTGATATGTAATGTCTCCAAGAAGCACACTAATTCCTGAATAAATCAAAAGGAAACCATAACTGTACTAGCCATATAAGTTGTTAAGACCATGTCAAACTAGTTCGTAACTCCTGACTATACATTAATTGTTGCACCCCTCCCTTATACTGATCCGGTGATGCAAGGAGAAAAGGTAAGTCCTCATATCCCCTTACCTTCCTGTAACCTGCCTGTGCTATCAAGACTCACTTGGAGGAGGAGAAATAAGAGATAAAGAAAATATGATTAGGGGGTTAAGAAGTCAACTCCATGAGAGAAGGCCTGGAAGGCATGCAATGTGCTGGGTCCTAAAGATGACACATTTGCTTTTCAAAGCAGTTGCGGAGAATGAACTTCCAACAATGACAAGAGAACCTAGAGATCCATTAGGACCTAGAGTTCAAGTAGATGAAAGAAAAATCCCACTCATTTCTATCATCACTTCCATCTAAACAGAATAGATTGAAAATGTCTTTAGAATCAAACTGCTTGCCATTTACCTAATGTGCTGATTAACTGATATTTTCTTTGAATTATTTGCTTTGCAATCTTTTTATTATTTAAATCTAGGTGAATGATTACACATCATAAACAACTAATGGGAGCAGTAATATTAATTTTCCAGTGGGTTAAGAACTGGGCAAACGCTGCAAACCTTTCATTGATACGAGGATTGTTTGGTTTGACAGAATTATTTTCAGGTTCAAAAAACATCCATTCCTTCTTAAAAAGCAAAATTCGTGCTATATGGTATAATTGTATAATCATATCCTCATCACATAGCAGGCAACAAGGAACATACATTCTAGGTGCTAGAATCCAGAAAAGACTCTCAAATGGATGGAACATGTGGCAACAAGTATCGTTCAAAAAAATTCAAGAATCCAGTCATGTCTCGGGTTTTTTTTCAAGACTCAGTTTACCAAGAATCCTACCATGTCCAGAACATTGCAGAGCATCAAGACATCTAGTGAGTGAAAAATATATTGCAAGTAAAGTAACTTTTCATTATGTAAACTAAACAGTGTTGGGTTTAGTTATTAGACATAAGAAGTCTATGGGAGCACTGCTAGAGAAGTATTATTACTATATGATTTCTTTCCTGTACACTTACTATTCTTGAAGTTCCCAGAAAAAGAAATGAGTGGAAAGATGCTCCATCAAACCCCACTTGTGTGGGATCTCTGACACATTCATAGACTGCATTCCAGTCTCCACAATGAAAGGAAACACTCAAGTTCCACTAGGAAAGGCATATCTCAGCTGGTGCTTCTGCAACTGCCATTTCCCCTAAAATGGCTGATGCAAATCCTTTAACCTGTGCCTCTGAATGTCATTTACAGTTTTATTCAGTAATTTTTCTTATCTTGGGGGCTTTTAGCATTGCAATGCTTTGGTCTTTTATCAGGTTCTTGCTTTCATAAAGACCTGTTACTGTAAGAGCTCAGAGAAGTAATGTTTACTGGTTTTTTTCAATAGTGCAGGTTTGGCATTAAGTTCTACCCACTAACAGATACCTAGCATATTTATCACTATAAACTAGATTTATTTAAGTTAAAATTCAGAAATTGTGATGAAGCACACGGCATAGAAGGCCAGAACCCTCCTTTCTTTTTAAAAGAAACATGAGTTTTCCACAGATTGACACAATGATGTATGACAAAAACCTAGAATGACTTAATTCATGAATCAATAAAAGGATCATACTAATTATTTTCCCTATGGGCCTGGCAAACACAGTTCAAGCAATCTACTGTCATCAGCTTCAAACAGATCAGAACTACTTCTTGGGGCTCATAAAATGCAGAGCAAGTCAGTCAGTCCGGAGAGCAAAACCTCTGACATTCTGCCAGGAAACCATGTGTGGAAGAACACGTAGGAAAGAGGTAATGCTGACACATGAATCACATTTGAGAAACAGAAACATGGTCTTTCAAACTGAAGTTGAAATTATAAAATAATCATAACCAAAAATGGAGGTTTAAAAAAAAAAAAGTATGAATTGTAACAGACTCACCATAAATTGCAAGGGTTGGTAATTATGAGACATGTTCAGGTTTCTTGAAATTGGAAATCAGGTCATATTCTCTTATTTACATCATTTTCTTTATCAACTTTTTTTTTTTTAATATAAGCAAATTCCTATGCACCTTTATACTCAATAAATAGCACATATTGGATACACACCACATGTATATTCGTTTCCCATATGTATCTTTCATGAAAAAAAAAAAAAAAGCTTTCAAAAAGGAGCAATAGGACAGGATTTTATTTTTTTTTCTTCTCAAGTACTTGAAGGGAAAAAAAAGAAGTATTTTCCAACCACACCATCACAATCCCCGTGAAGTTTGAGACTATGTTAGTAGGGCAGGAAAGGCTTAGTGGGAATTTATTTGTCAGAACCCCTCTAAAACACACTCTTACATTTTATGCAGTGGTCTGTGGAGATGGAGACAACCCTTGTATTACCCATTAGCTGGCCTTTTTGCTGGGTCAGACATCCTTGACCTACTAAACTGCTTAGGTTTTGATTGCTTGGGTTTAATTGCTTATGTTTGACCTGGTATTTTCAGATTTTTTTGGTATGTGAACTTTGCTTTTTGTGATGTTGTGAGAAAATTTTGGATGGAAAGAAAAGGGAATCCCAAAAATCTTGAGTTCAGACTGATTTCAGTTATCTATGAAAGTTTCTCCATCCCACTGATTAGAATTCCATCATTAGTTATGGTTACATAGCAATTACTTTCGACAAATCTCTTGTATCACAATCCATCCAGAGGTTCCTAATCCATCCAGGGTTTCTCAGAAATTTCCAAACATTTCACTAGTTGCAGCATGTCTGGATTTTTAAAGGTGTTCGCTGAGCTGCTGGAAAGCACTAAGAAATGGTTAGGCAATCCACAAGGACTGGTGAGTAACAGTCCTAGTGACAGTGAACACAAAATACTGGATATTTTACTGTTGCTGTAAAAGGATTTATTTTTTTAAAGTAGGTTAACTAGGTTTCATAAAGACTCTGATGTTTTTCACATATCACAATTTTGAATACTGCAATATCATTACTAAACTGTATGCTGATAATTTATGCATATCAGGACCTAACTACCTCGTCACTGTAACAGCCACACAAGCTTCAGAAGTCTCATATAGGTTTCTTTACAAAAATTACCTGCCAAACTATTTTCAGCATGTTCAATTTTACAGATAAAATAGGAGTACTATTTTTTTTTCTTCCTTATGCTGCTTTTCTTGCAACATAGAATGCTGCTAGGCACCAGATGCACAACCCATACCATGCATTTATTTGTGATCCACTTGGATCCTGCCCCAGGTGATGCTGGAAACTCTCTAAGGACTGAGGATATACAGGCTGGGAGCAACTCTTCTGTCCTACCAGAAATCTATGCAACCGTATAGGCAAATTATGTCTTTATACTTCTAAGACCTGCTTCTTGGTTTTCTCCATCTAACAGTGTAAATGAAGCTAGCTATGAGACACAGGAACGGCTCACATCTGATAAACAGGTGCAACACACCTGAGAGGAACTGGAACCCAAACAAACAGAAATTTAGTTTGGATTGACCAGTACTGTTGCTCACCAAAAAGTGCAAAAAGCATGAGTTCATTCTCAGTAAATTATTGGGGCATTAGCTTACAAATCACAACACTAAGCTTTCTCTGTTTCCATAGTATTTTGAGGTGAAGTTTTTTTAAAATGAAAGTGAGATTATAATTCAATCCAGTATTTTAATGAAAAAATACAAAATAGAAGACTCAGAATAAATGTTGTCACCGTTTATCTTGACACAGCTAATGCTACAAAAGCTGTGAACAGACTTGGCACAGATAAGACAAACCTGACCAAGCGGCAGCGACCTGCATGGTAGATGCCCTCCAAGATAGCAGTTACATACAATGGAAAGAAACACACACTTCTAGAGTGTTATTTCCCTTTCTCAAAGACCATTGCTGTACTCTGAGCATGCCAATATCTACTCATTGATATAAAAGAACATAGTGGGAGTAGTTTACAATGTAGGTGTCTAACATTAGTTGAGATGAAACTGAACCCAAGTGAACTTTGCTTTTCCGTTGTCTCCAATTATTTGAGATAAATTTTAGGAAAGGTATATCTGATTCAAACTGATGAACAGTTTCTCAAAATCCACCCAGTTTGAGGCAAGCAACAGTTGATCACCCAAGGAAAAAAGCAGCACTTAAAACCACTCTTGAAAGAACGCAGCACTGCAACCAATTCTGATGTTGCAAATCAAGTTGCATTTGAAATCCATGACACAAACTTTCATCCCTCCCCTCCCTTCTCCAGCAACAGGAAGAACTCGTCTTTCCAAAAAGCTGGATTCTAAACTATGCCTCAGGCTGCAGTGAGTCAAGGTTTCATATGGGATTGGTTGAGCGGTTGTTTCTTTTTTGCCTTGTGGTTTTTGTTTTTTCTTCCCCTAAAATGCTACCAAAGGGATTCAGGGTGGACTTAAAGTGTAGAAAAGTTACCGTGTTTTATAACTGGTACGAGAGAGGAAAACTTTTGCTAAATAATAGTTGCTCTGTACATTGTACTTATTTGTGCAGTATTGGACATTACAATTGGTTATAATTTCCTTTATTGCCAAAGCTTTTTTTTTGGCGTTTTTTCTTTTTTTTCTTTTTGAAAGGGCAAGCAATTCTGGCTTACAATGTTAGTTCCAGACATTCTTTAAGCTTGGCTTATGCTCTACCAGTAAGCTTTTATTATATCTTGTAGCTTTTTAAAAAGTTCATATTGCCAAAGTGCATTTAGCTGCCTTTTAACTCATAATCAAGAACAACAACATGGCAACAAAGATAGAAACAAAATTAAAACAAAGTCGTGGAAAACATGTAGTGATCTGATTTCTAGATACTATTTAATTGCATCCCTTTGAGACGGTGCCTCTTATAGCAGTGGAACATTAGTGCAGTAAAAGTAATACTGTACATGCTAGCCATTACAAAAAAGCCAGACAACTGAAAGCTATTCAGTGTAACTGAGTCTCCTACACCCTGTTTCATACCTGTGTTTTTACCTGGCAATCAAAAGTGCTAATTTATGAAAGCTAGTAGCTTTCAGACATGCTCTGACTTTGGCAGAGAGAAGTTACTTAGCTTGTCCTAGATCTAACAAGGAGTCAGAGGCAGAGTTAGATATATAACTCGGGAGTTTTAAATCAAGTTCTTTGATTTCATCACAAGACAGCATTCTTTACCCACTATATATTGTCTCGATGTTAATTAAAGAGTATACTCTGTAACTCTACAAACTATACACAGCTAGACAAGAATTATTTCTGAGATCACGATTCAAAAGCTTATGATTATTCATTTTACTTCCCTTTTGTGTTAAGAAACTGAAGCAACACTAAAACTTAGCCAAATGTTTTTCATATATATAAAAATACACATATTATATATATTAGGACTCCAAGAGAAACGCATTTGAAATCTTTATGCAAATAAAAGTATAATTTCACACTTTTCTACTCTTGAAAAAGTCCCGAGATAAAACAGAATGAAAATACTTCATAGCATTAGAAGGAAGAAGAAAACAAACAAACCCCTGGATACACTTTGTAGATCATATCATTAACTCGTGGGGTGTGTCTTATGTCTACCACTGATTTGGTCTAGAAAGTCTAGATTGCAAACCCTGTTTGTACAAGACTTATGACTGAATATGTGCAAAACTAAAAAGAAATAGTACCATTGTACTGCAATACTTCTATTACAAATAAAGTCAAAATGCTAATTGATCCTACTTCCCTTCCTAGCTAGGCTCTCTGTTGACCACACCAGGAAACACAAGTTGCAGTGCACAAATATGAGTCACCAGCTATGCACACGTATCCTGCCAACCAGCTGTGTGCAACAAAACCTTAACTGTAACTTAGATCCTAAGGGACTCAGTTATAAAAATAATTAGGGTTTTAGCATCAGTAGAGGAACTACATTTTCCCACCTCAATCCTTTCTCCAAAGTGTCGTTCAAACTGCATCCAAGGCCAAGCTAAAACTGTCCTTATCAAGAGCAAAAGCCTAAAAGATTGCTCACTCAATATTAAACTTCTGACATACACATATTTTTTATTTGTTACTATAAATAAAAGATGATTAAAAGAGACTTCTTACAAAACTTCTCAAAAAAAAAATCAAACCACTTTATTTCCCAATTGTCAATGCTTACCAGTGATTTCTGAGTGACTTAGTGGCCAAATAAGAATATCTTACCTTTAGATCCCTTCTGCTGGAAGTATTTATTTTGCATATACAAGTAAAAGTTCATGGATCAGAAACTGAAATGCACATATCTTATTTTCTATCATTATTACTTGTAAGTTTTTCTATAAAAAGCACATTCTCTAAGTTTATTGGCAAGGAGAGTAAATTAACGATAAATCACCACTCAAAACAGCAAACTAGGCATGAAGTAGATTAATATTTTAAGTAACTGTACCAAACATTTTAACTGCTTTACAAGAAAATTATGTTTTAAATGTATCAAAGGCTTAAGGGTAAGTTGGAAGGTGCAACGCCACTTTTCAATAGTTTTAAAAGGCATAATGTTGAAGCTTAGTTGTCTTACTCCTGTTTCAGCGTTTTAATCCTGAAATATTATACCTCTGAAGCAGTCTTAGAAGAACCCTAACAATTTTATGTATGAGCAACACACCCAGACCACCTGAAATAACAAAAATGTAGGGAGTTTTCAAAGATTTGTTTGTGTTGGAATCTCATGAAACATGACCAGCACATCCACGACATTCAGGAGATTACATAAAATCTTACCAATTTTCAAAGCTGTTCAGCTTAACCAATATGGAGGTGAAAATAGTTCTATGGTCAGCATTTAAGCATGGACTTTACAAATAATTCAATAGCAACTTTGTCCTAAAAAAAAAGAAAAGAAGAAAAATAAAAGATAAATCCCATCAGCAGCACCTGGATCCTAGAGTTTCTAGAGCTTCTTCAAATTATAGTTCCTGTAACTTTTTTGTATTACTAGCAGATTAACCAGTATAAGAATACTTTCTAAATTCATTTGGGTCATATTACCCACTTCCCCTACACCAAGAATCTTGGAACAGTTAAATAGACTTGCCCTCCCATTTTCCTTCCTGAGGAGTACAAGAATTTGGCTATGAAACAGTACTAAGTTCTGGAAAGCTATTTGAGGTTGAAGTACACACAAGGAAACAAGGAAGTTTCATACACTTTATGTCAGCTGCAATACCCTGGAACATTATAAACAAGTGCTAGCCAATAGCTTTAATGTTCCACCCCATATCAGTGCAGCAGCTTTGGCACTTTGCTTAACAAATATCACACCGTCTAGATTCTACTGATGAGGGTACTTCAAGAGTGTGTTATTCACAGTTGGCTTGGGAGAATTTTGATACACCTCTGACAAACTGTGCACAGGGTGGCATAGAAAAAGTGCTGAATGAGCTCAATAACTCGCTTGTTCCTGTTCAACACTGTACTTTTCTACATCACGTGAAATAAATAATGCAACATGGGTACCATATTCTGCCCGTTCACAGCTGTAGCCTCAGTTGCCATCCGCCTTTCATCTTTGTTTCCTGAATCCTTGGCCATTATTTCTGCCAAGGAAATTGTTTTTGCAAATTTCACATGTCCTTTTTATACATTTGTCATCGCCTAACTCAACACGCTGTGAGCTCTGCTCAGCTGGAACAGACATCCTAACAGAGAGAGAAATCTCTGTGGAAATAAAGTCATTGGTGTTAGCCCTTCAAACTAGTGCACTTACCTAGCAAGAACAACACAGGAAATCCCGGGACCCATCCTCTATAACTCCATCACAATTTTGTTAGTGAAGGCTGAAGTGTGGACTTATATCAGTATCTTTGAAGGGCTCTTTGAACTCAGGCATACCACAGTCATCTCGCTTTCCTCCTGCATACTGATAAATATCCTACATAGCTTTCAGTAACTCTTAGTTAAAGATGGATGCACACTTGTCAACGTCAAGGAGAAACTGAAGATCTTTCTTCTTACCCTGATCAACATCATAACAAAAAGTACTTATACATTATGTATTTCATACCAGTACAACCATATATGGTGTCATTGTATAATAAAACTTGTAAGGTTTTTTTGGTTTTAGTCAGACTGAAGTTACTGAGAAAACACTCTAGCATCTATTAACATTTTGGCATTGCTGGATTACTTATTAACTTGTTGCCTTAATCCCAAAACACACAGTTTTGCATTGTTTAAACAAACTACCTGTAAAAGTCAGAGACTTGCCTTCCACAGAACCTACACACAAAAGCATCTGTTATGATATTTATCTAACTGGGTTAACCACTTATCATTGTTTAGAGATAACAATACTGAAATCGTTTCAGTTGTGACTTGAGTAAAAGAAACCAAAGTCCAAGTCCTTTGTAACAATATAATTATCATTAACATAATTGAATCTACCCTTGCATCTGGCCACAGCATAGTTCCATAGACTTCACTATTAAGAGCTTCGTGTATCTCACTTTTCAAATCACCTACCCTGCTGTAAATGAAAATGTGTGAATTAAATATTTGCAATCCCTGCTTGAGTCACTAAATTAGACCAAGCAAACATTTAAGTCCATATATTAAGAAAAAGCCTTCATGTTTTACAAAAATTTACTCTCACTTAGCTTCAGTTTTAGAGAATAGGTCATTATAAAATGAGTCACACGTGTGAAAACATGGACATAACATTATGTATGAAAGGGAGGTTATGCTAACTGAATAGGCTCTTGGTCCTCAAATCCAGGAGAGCACGACCAGCTTTAGCCCTGCTTTATCAACGATCTCCCTAACACATTTCAAACTAATCAAGTGTTTATACACTTTACTAGATCAGGGTTCTCAGATTTCCCTTCTGTCACTGAATTTAAGCACAGCTCATTACGTTGCCCAGGGGACAGCAGTCTGGAACGCTCACCTTTTGACCACCAATAAAGTGTAAAAACTTCCATATTTACTCACAGAAATCTCCCAGTGAAAATTATATCAGGACTAATGGCTGCTCTTCCATCTAGTTTTCCAAATGATAAATTAAGAAATTAATTTTACAATTAAACATTACAGTGGCAAGGACATTATTACAATCCGATGCATTACCGGGTTCAGGTGAAGTCTTGGCTCCACACCAGAACCAGTAACAAAACTTCCACCAGTGAAGTTGCATCGTGTCACATTAACAGGGTGACTTCCTAAGAATGCAAGGCTGCCTACAATAATAGTGACCTCTTACTCATCATATGCTCTTCTGTGACTTACTTTGATGTACTTTACTGCTTGTAGGCTTTCAATCCTGAAACATCTGTGTGAAGATCCACTGTCAATTACTGTCATGCTACTTTATGGAGCACCTACACAGTAATTTTCAAAACCAGTAAAAGCTCATAGGAGACGTAATCCTTCACGGGGAGACTGAACGTGGCACTCTTTGACTGACAGATGCAGAGGAGGAAAGAAGGATGCATCAGTCAGGTTTTTGAAGTGGTCTGTGAATTCTTACAACTAGAAGCTCTGCAAGAAAACACAGGGATGAAAACAAGCTGATGTTGAGTCTCATATTATTTTAGCAGAATAGACATCAAGATGCAAGATCTTGGATTGTTTCTAGTGAGTAATTTGAGATTCTGCAACTTGATCTACTGTGAAATTTCTCGAGCAGAGAAATCCAGGAGAGAACTTAATAAGAGACTACAGAATGCTGTTTAAGCTACAACAAACTGTTAAGATTTTATCTTTCTAAAAGCTGAGAAATAATAGTGTAAATTAATTATTTGCTGCAACAGCATGAAATTATAGCTTTCCATAGCACAGAATCTTGAATTATGCTACAAGGCCAGACCATTTCATTGTGTGATTGATATCCTGCTGGAAAAAATCCAAACAGCATTTCTCTCAGCAAAACCATTATGTTGATTGAATCGGAGCCAATATGTACACTCCCGAGCTATCTTGCTTTAACCTTATTTGTAACTTAGTTAGGACAGAACTGCATTTACAACGCTACAGATAAGCTACAGCAAGGGCCTCATCTTAAAGCTGCTATTTTAGGGTTTGTAAGTCCACTTAAAACTGGCTGTCTCCAAATGAAATGTTGCTCTGATTCAGAAGACAGGATAAACCTTTTCACAGAAAATCTGGTGGAGGAAAAATATAGCTATCTTTGGCTAGGAGAAAAAGAATAATGGCTTTAGATATTTATTAGTATTTTCTAAAATTGCTAAACTAGAATTCCAGTAAGTACTCAGTTTGATTACTCTGGCCGAGGCATCTGAAAAACTACTATACTTCAGCATTTACTACTATATTACCATTTCTGTACCAAATACAAATTTAAGATTTCTTTAGCCCTTCACCATGGGTGCAGACATGCAATCCTGAAGGACAGCTCTAATTGAGTTAGCATTGGAACCCCTGTTAAATTGCAATTTGTTACTGTTCAACAGAAATCTTGTCAATGATCTGTTCCAGCAGAACCAAGCCATAGATGCTTTCATACTCTATTAATATAAATGCTATCAATGCCTGTCTTTATACGACAGGCCATTTTATGTCACAACAAGCAAATAAATGCTAAAACAAATACAAAGTTGCAAATGAACACTCAGGAAATTACATCAACACACCTTGCTGGTAGTGACATGCTATTTCAGAAAAGCTATTAGAGAAAGTACTAACATGACAGCTTGTGGCTCTTCAACTGCATCAGAGTCCCAAGCTAATCCAAAATCAATCATTTACATTACAGTAAAATGCTGTCCCTTCATCTAAACACTAACGAGCTTCTAGTGGCTTACACAATTTTCAGACTTCTGACTCTCACAAGACATCTCCCCATGGCAAGGTCAGCTGGAGAGATTAACATCTAATCCATTAATCCACTAGATTCATACCAATCTGTCGTGCAGGTCCTTATAGAAAAAGCCGGGCACAGAGTTCTACATCCTGAAGATAACGTGCAGATTTCTTCTGTGAAGCCCATGCTCTCCTACTTAATAGAAACAGTTTGATGTTCTGCATATTTTATGAAGTCCAGACTTCTCTTAAGTGTGTGCAGTAAAATTAGTATCAAATAAACACACAGAAAAGAACAATGCATGAACCACTAAAATTATTTTCTGCCTTTAAAAAAAACCAAATCAAACCCACAGAACCAAAAGCTTTACATACTTTAGAATATGGAAATAACCTATAAATAGCATTAAGAAAACATTCTAGTAAGTCATGGCAGTGCCCTTGCTAGGAGTTTTTATTGTCTTTCATGAGAGCTGCCTTAGGTGTCTTTGTTTTATTTACCTATTAGAATAAATAGGAAAATAAACTGTTAAATAAATCCAGCATTAAAAATTAACAGCTTTTACTGTATGGCCCATGACAATTGTTAGACTGCAGAAAGTCAAGCACTCTTAACAGATATTCTTTAGCTAATATAATGATAACCCATTTTGTATACTACACATTCATAAATGTTTGGCACTTGAATTACACTTACTTGCTCTGAAGAAATATAAATTTATTATTAAGATCAGAAGCAAAATAAATATATTAGAATACTTACATGCCAGAATGTGCCTTAGTGAGCTTTTTACCAGTGAAATTTTACAGTCCGTAATGAACTTCTTAATATTCTGTAATTTTTAAACGATAACAATATATTTCTTAAAGTGATACAACTATTTTAACAGGAAAAAAGGTCTTATCTCTTTCTGCTTTCTCCTTTTCACCATTAATCACAGAATTGTTGAATTTGGAAGGAACCTCTGGAAATTGTCTAGCCCAACTCCCTTGTTCAAAACAGGGCCAACTACAACAAGTTGCTCAGGGCTGCGGGCAGTCAGGTTTGCGTATCTCCAAAGATGGAGATTCCACATCTCGGGGCAACCTGTTCCAGCATTTTACCACTCTCACTTTAAAAATTTCTGTCACATGTTTAAATGGAATTCCCTGTATTTTAACTTGTGCCCATTGCCTCTACTCCTGACACTGGGCACTACTGAGAAGGGTCTGCTCCATCTTTCTCTCTCTACCTATCAAGTATTCACAGACATTGGTAAGATCTCTCCTGAGCTTTCTCTCCTCCACACTGAACTCTCAGCTCTCTCAGCTTCACATCACCTGTCAGGTGCTCAATCTCTTAATCATCTTTGTGGCCCTTCACTGAGCTTGCTCCAGTATGTCCGTGTCAGTCTTACTGAGATGCCCAGGACTGGGCATAGCACTCCAGACGTGGTCTCAACCAGTGCCGAGGAGTGCTGAGAAGGATGGCTTCCCTCAACATGCTGGCCAAAGCTCTTTCTCATGCAGCCCAGGAGGCTGCTGGCCAGCTTTGTGGCATTCATCAGCTTTCTAGGTGACTGGGGTGAGATCCTCCTCTACCACGGTTGTTTCCCTTGCTCCAGATTTTCCCACTGGACTCTGGGACCTGTGATTGCTGAGATCAATCAGCAGATTGCCAGAAAGTAAAAAAAAAAAAAAAAAAAAAAAAAAAAAAAAAGTGAAGAAAGCATCATCAAGTACCTTCGCCTTTTCTGTGTCCATTGTCATCAAGTTCCTGCCCCATCTGGCAGTGGACCCACATTTGTACTAAGTTCCCTTTTGCTGATGATACACCTACAGAAGCCTTTCTTGTTGCCCTTCTAGTCTCAACTCCAGATAGGCTTTCCCTTTCCTCATCCCATCCCTACACACTTAGACAGTGTTTCTATATTCCACCAGTCACTTGTTCCTGCTGCCTCCTCTTGTACGCTTCACTTTTAATTTTAGTCAGGGGTTCCTTGTTCATCCATGCAGGCTTTCTGCCACTCCTGCTTGACTTTCAGCTCATTGGAATAGACCATCCTTCAGCTAGCTGGAAGCAATCCTTGAAAACCACCAGCTGTCCTGGAACCCTCTTCTCCCCATGACCATATTCCATGGGATTTTTCCAAGCAAATTCCTGAATAGGACAAAATCTGCTCTCCTGAAGTTCAGGGTTGTGATCCTGCTATTTGTTCCCTCCTCTCAGGATCCTGATCTTCACCATCCCATGGTCACTGCAGGCAAAGCCACCCTCAACCTTCATGTTCCTGACCAGTCCTCCTTTGTTTGTGCATATCAGGTCCAGCAAAGAGCCTTCCCCCTTGTCAGCTTCTCTATCAGCTGTGTCAGGAAGTTGCCAATGCTCTCCAGAAACTCCCTTGACTGCTTGCATTCCGCTGTGTTGCCCACCACCATTTCAAGGGTGGTTCAAGTCTCCCTATGAGACCAGAAGCCATAAGGTTTCTTCCAGCTGCCTGAAGAACATCACACACTTCTTGCTCAAGTGGTCTGCAGCAGATGCCCACCACAACATTGCCCAACTTGGTCTCCCTTTTTAATCTTAACTCATTAGGTCTCAGCTGGCTAATCAGCGGTCCTCACGCAAAACTTCATGCATTCCTCCTGCTCTCTCCCCTCCTCATGGTCCCAGCCCGTGCTTCCTAAAGAGGCTGTATCCATCCATTGCAGCACTCCAGTGATGTAAGATATCCCTCTAAATCTCCGTGATCCCAATGACATCATAGCCCTGCAACTGCATGCAGGTCTTGAATTCCTTCCACACTAAGCCAATAATTGTTTTAAAGTCTGTTATAATTAGCATCTTTAAAATAACCCAGCAATACTGTTGCTCAAAAGAATAATCACATACACAATTTCTTCAACAATGAAAGGAGGAAAGAAAGAAACAATCCTGTGTGTTTTATTGGTATCAAGGAACAGTCCCATTACAATTGGCTAAATAAGACTTTTTTTCTTTTTCTTTTTTTAAACCAAAATGCAACATATAAGAAAATCATATTAAAAAAAACCTGATTGGTCAGTTGGCTGTAAAAACAAAACCTGTTCACAAAAATTAAAAACAAGGCAGGTTGCTTCGGACATGTAACTAGATATAACTTCATATTTATGGCCCAGTTCACTCAAGATCATAAGAATAGTTTTGTTTAATGTGCTATAACTGCTTTCTGCACAAGGACCTGATACAAGGGTTGTTCTTGGGCTTATAAATTACCATAGGCAAAGATGCATGTGACTGACAAGATACAGGTCTCTTAGTCTTCTTCATGGTAAGAACACTGTCTTCCTTTGGAGGAGGTACGTGTATAGGTTTCCAAGGAATGGGGTTACAATATGCTGGAGCTGGATACAAATTTCCACCAGCAGACCCTGAAACATTTAGAAAATACACATAACTAAAAAGGAATATTTACACTACAAGCTTTACAGTTATAATAATCATCTGAACTAACAAAGACACAACAGCGTTTTCATAGCTACATCACATAATTTAAATGATTCAAACTAATAAATCTTCCGCATCACATAAATTATTAAAAGTGATAAATGTTCCTTCCTGTTGGTTTTTTTTTTTTTTACCAATAATGGGCATATTCTTAATATCTATTTAAAATAATAATCAGGTCAAATGCTATGTAATGCAGAATGCTCAGTCCTTTGTGTACTTAAAAGCTGTAAATGTCAATGAATCGTCTACTTGGCATTATTTCAAGGCATTTATAAATAAAACCTCCTGTCACCACATATTCAAAACCCACATATTTTTCCATCTTTGCTTAACTGTTATTCTTCATTTTATTGAGGAGAAAAATACACTAATTATCCACATATTAATAACCTGCAATTAATAACCTGGGGCCCATAACGCAACAGAAAAAAAACACTGCCCTATCAGTCATTTGTCTGTAGTGAAATTTCAGTGCAAACATCATGTGATTGAGTAAAACAAAGTGTGTAATATATTCTGTTGCATGAACACAAGTGAATAGAGAAATATTTTTCAAAAATCACTTAAACAAGTGATTGCAGCTGTGGGGAAGTAATGAAGGTCCAAAACAAAACATGGAGGCAAAGTCTGTAAACAGATGTAAGCAAAAGTGCAAAGGTTGTTTGCCTGCTTTATACATTTCCTTAAACATTCAGAGCTTGGAATTTAGGTCCTGAAATATTTTCTGTTGCACATTCAAATAATAACAATTATTTTAATTCTATGAAAAAATAAAAGCAAAAGTGTATATATGTATATATATTTTCAAGAAAATTTAATTAAGCACTCAAATGTAAAATCCAATACTTTTTCTTACTGCTCTTCTGCTTTTGTATTATGTGGGATGACAAAGAATACAAAAATAAAGTGAGACTTGCAAAACACCACACTACCAACAGCATTCTCTTTAACACTTCCTTTTGAAACAAAAACGGAATAGGATTACAAAAGCCAAGAAGGTGTGACACAGGTGTAAAGCTAAATGAAAAGGAAATCTTAGCTCAGAACACATGTTGATTCCCATGTCTCCTGACTTCTGGCAGCCTCTTATTAATCTTCATATCTCAAAAAACTGCCTCTTTTCTAAAGGGGATTCAGGTGCAATAAGGTGGCACACACCTTCTGTAACAAAATACTAATGTTACAAGGATGCTAACATAACTGATTTGCCTCACAGGAACCAGTCATTTGCTCTAGTGGTTCCTATGCTTGATAAGAAAAATGAGATCAAAATCAGTTGTAATTTGGTATGCCACATTATTCTCTCAAATAATATCATCTTCCTCCCAAATAATATCATTGTCCACCCAAATAATAAAGGGCTGCAAAAAACGCACAGAGTCTCAGAGTAAAAGTGTCTGTTTTATACCATATGAGATATTCACTCCCATGTGCCAAATTTAGATACTGGATGAAAATCTTAAACAGGCTTCATTTTACATTAAAAGATTAGAGGGAAGGAACCATGAACCTAAGTCACCACATATGTGTAGAAGAAGTACAAACCTGCAGACTTCCCACGTGGGAAGCCATAACCATTTAAAGCAGGGCGTGGTTTATTTCTAGCATTCTGTAGCCATTCCTTAAATATCTTCTCTGATCTTGCTTTCTTTTCCTGTAGTTCAGCTTCCCTTTCTTTTTCTTTTTCCTAAAAAAAAAATTTAAAAAATCTAAGATACTTATAGACAAAGCCCTGTACAATATACACAAAATGGTAAGATTCCCAGACTGCTGAATATATTTCAAATAAGTTTTCAAATACAAATACATTACAGTAGAAAAGTTGCATTTTTTTTTTCTTTAAGTCTAAAAAAACACCAAAAACCCCACAACCTTTGCATTAATCCAGTGTTTCTCTGAGAAAAAGCTCTCATTTTTGGAAGACTGTGTGTAGAAGATATTCTACCCGTATTCATACAGCCCTACATCAGCCACCACCGGGTTGCCTCCAAGCCTGGAGCAGAGCCTTGGAGAACCATTAATCAGAAGTAAGAGTAAAAACACTATGTTTAGGCATAGCATCTGGATTTAAACTAAGTTTAATTGATACTGTGAACGTGGCTTATAAGAGCCTACATAATGGAGACGTGACCAAAAGAATGCACATGGATTAAATCTGTCTGATGACTTTCATTTTCTTGGGTTTCAAGGTCCTTGTGCTGTGCATTTTAGAGGTTCAGCAGAGACACAGAATCCCTTTGTTAAGCTGGAAATAAACACCACCAGTACAGACCATTTAAGCATGTTTTAATTATATGGGAAATTTTGAAAGACTGCAAAATTAAGGTCATTAAGGCCTCTAAAAATTTGATCTGATATGGCTTACAGTATTTTAAAGTTAACCCAAAGAAATTATTATATATACTTGTGAAATACTTACAAATGTGTTCTGTACTTTAAGAACAACTGCTGTAATTACTGGGGAAATATAGATAAATTCTTCTCAACACAATCTTCCGCCACACTTAGCTACAAGAATAGTGTAGCACTCCTATTCTACACTAGCACTACATATTCTACTGAAAAATTATACTGTACTGCTAATTAAATTAAAATACAACCAATCAGCTTCACAGATAAGACATCTGGTCACACATTTCATAGTTTTCAGGCATAATCACTGCCAATATATGATATTTCAGAGGAATTCTGGATGATTCCTGGCAAGCGTAGCCTTGTTAGAGCATTTGTTCTAGCGAACTAGAGAACCTCAAAGCCCATACCTCAGGAAGCTTAAAATAAGAAGTCTTCTGAAGATCACTATAAAAATATATAGGTGTCTAATTAACATGAAGTAACATTAAAATTAGAACTCTGGCATCAGATTGGTACAGACAGTATGAAGAAAAATGTTTTTAATTAGAAATACATGCAATAATATTAATATAATAGTGATGTCGGGAGAAAAATGTGCATAATGCCACCTGTTTTCTGCCTGGGTCACCCTGCAGCTACCTAAGAAATAAAGGTAAGACTGTGTGGTTTGTATTTCTCTTTCCCTTATCATGTCATAACTGCAGTGTGCTTGCAAAGACTACTAACAAAAATGCATTAATATGCATCTTGCTTTGCTGACCATATCTCAATGTCTTCAATGCACTGACATTACAGCTTTTGAAAGTTTTTTTCATGTGCAACACTGCCATTTGATAAATTCTAATTAATTTAATCAACCAGTGTATTGAATATAAATTACAGATTAGGTAACCTCATCCAAGCAAATTAGCTGATTAATACCTTCTCTTTCTTCTTCTTTTCTGCCTCTTCAGCTCTCTTCTTCTTTAACCATTCTTTATACTTTACTTCGGCCTTTTCTTGTAACTGCATTTTTTCTAGTTCCCTTGTGGCTTTTTCTGCCATTTCTTTGCTCAGCTTTCGTTCCCTTTCCCTTCTTTCCTACATGAAACAGATTATAAAAACAGAATAGAAACTTTTCAGCATATTTCAATGAGCAATTCTTTTTTTTTATTAAATAATTACAAATTATCATAACCCTGAAAAAATATCATATTGCAAGCTCTTTGAAAACAGAACCTATTCGTCACTATTTTATCCAGATAAAATAGTTTTAAATGTATAAATATTTCAGAAAACATGATAAAACGTTGACTTTCAGCACTCCTTATGCTATTATGTTTACTACTCTGTTTTATTTATTCAGTCATTTTTTAAAACACTACAGATTCTTCTCAGTATTTCCAGGGAAGAAATCTATGTTGCAATGCTTGACAATGCTGCGTTAATTTTACCGCTCAGAGCAAACTACACTTCCACGTAGAAGTCAGGCAAACTGTCCCCTTCTAAGAGCCATTGAGATATATGTAGATTACTCAGCACACTTAAGCATAAGTTGATATGAAAATAAGAAGTTCACATGAGAATCCAGTTCACGTTTTGTGGTGTACTCTGCATTTTTTTATATTCTTTAGCTTATTCGCATATGGACATCTATGAATCAATCTACACCTTTCTCCTCTTCAAACGACGAAAGGGAAAATGAGAAAACACATCCCAGGGTAGACAAAAAGTGGTAACTGAGTTTGAAGTGAAATTGCTAACCTGTATAAGTTGGAAGATACGCTACACAGAGGTGTCATTCACTTCCACATCTTTTTGGTGTATCTAATGGTACACAACAGTGTTTTGGGGACCATTCTCTAAGCCAACAAGCACATATTGATGATGTTTTCTTGATCTGTGTTTTCATTTGAAGACTAACAATAGCTCTCACTTCGCTTCCCTGTAACCTTTATGAAATGTCTGGGATTCTGCTTATTAAGTACTACTTCTGCTTAGCCTGCTTAGCTGTGAAGAACCTGCATACACACATAGAGACAAAAATCTTCACCAGAATAGCCATGCACACGACTTGGAAGAGAGGCAAAGATTTGAGATCAAACAGTTTTCACTGCATAGAAAAGAACTGCTGAATAAAAATGTTGTTTTTCTTTTAAGAAATCTTTTTCTTGTATGCTCCACTGCACAGTCCTCTTGAACAAAGGAGATGTGTAGTATAGCAGGAACTTACACTGACTCAGAATTAATATAGTTGGCAGCATGGATGTTGAAGGCCTAGAACTACAACTGCAAAGTATAATAAATTGGGTCTGTCTTCTTTATGGAAAAAGAAGAGCAAGAACACACTTCCTTTCCCATTTTACCTCTTATAAGCACAAAAAGGCAGAGAGCTAGATCTCTGCCCTACTCCCCCCATAAGTCCATTTCCCATCTTTTTTCCAAATTTATTGCCCTTTTGGAAAATCCAGTTATGCATAAGGAAGAAGACAACATAATCCTGGAGCTGGGGACCAACATAAGTCTTTGAGTCTGGTCTAAACAGTGTATCTGCTCGTTCAATCCTTGTCCCCCATACCAAAATTTACCAGTAATCCAATATAGTAGCATCATACAGAATAAGAACTTTAGCTTATATTGCCTTGGAAAACACTAATTCATTTCTGCCATTTATTGGATGAGATGACAAGGTGCAAAACCAGGGCCAATAAAGAGAAAATGCATTGCTTTCAGGTTAAAACATTTGCCATGTTTTTGGTAAGACATAATACCGGATAATAAATGCTTTCATGTTTGAATCCTTGTCCAGAATACATGAAATTGTCATAATAAAGAAAACATTCTAAGCATGAGCTTACCTCACTCTTGGCATTCAGTTTTTCTGAGCATGTTATAATGCTCAACTCCAGATTTCTTATCAGGACAAGCCATTTCACAAAATTGCTTGAGCTAGTGTGCCCCATTCTGTGCTTGCCAACACTTTCTAGCATTACTACAATTTCAACAAGAGCAAATTATGCATTAGTAGGGTTTTCCTGCCCCCCTTTCACAAGCTATACCTTATCAACTATATTTACCATGATCTCTTGAGGTGGATATTTCTTCACCTAAACCATGATGATACTTTGAGTACCACTGTTTTATTATACTCTTGTCAAATATTCTTAATTTGACGACAAAGAGTTATTTGTGTACTCAAATTTCACAAAACTATTATCTATATTTTCTCTTTGGTTTGGTTTTTATTTTATTTTATTTCACTTCTAATATCTTCTAGTGAGCATCAGCTAAATCTGTTCTGCAGCGTAAGGAAAAATTTCAATGCATGTTCTGGAATGTAAAACTCCACAGAACTACAAAATAATGGAAGTCTTATTAATAGGATTTCCCAAGGTCTGTACATGTGATAAAATTATTATTTACTACAAAAATAAAGAATTTCATTCTGGAAAAAAAAAAAAGTTGAGATTCTGAAACATTTTTGTACTAGTGAGGAATGGAAACAAGATCTTTCTTAAGATGAAACAAACCTTTCCATGCTTAAATATGTTAAAAAGGAGAAATAATCTATTTTTGGCAAATGATGCAGATCCTTTGTATCACCGGCCTGAAAAACAAATATCCAACTGTCTAAGCTTTTCCTCCTTGTTCATCTAAAGTGAATCTTAAACTCTTTTATTCAGACCTGTTCCTCTGCCCCTTCATTACCAAATATTCCCCACATGCATCTCTTGACAACTCCTGTTTCGAGACAATGGCAGTCTGGGACACATAAAAAGCATTAATGTAGATGAGAGATATATGCTAAAACAGTGAGTTAAAAGATTTCAAATCTTTTGTTGTTTGCCGGCTTATCTCTATTGTACATGAAAGTAAGTTACAAAACTAAGGATCATTCAAAGCTACAGTTTTTAGCTAGGGGTATTATCACATAAAAATCATGAAAATAAATACAGGAGAAAACAGAAAAAAGGAGCCCCTTCCATACCTAGGGGAATTGTTCAATAATGGACAACAATTAAAGGCAGAAAATAGACTAAAAATCTCTCTTAAGACTGCAATTAAATGGCAGGGAAGCTTCTTAAATTATATATCTTTAATCACAATACTTCAGACGAGCTTAGCTAATATCTAGGCCGACCCAAATTTAAATTAGGTCCTATGCACACTGCCATGAAAGCCACAACTATTTCTAAGTTTTGCTTCCAGTGAGACATCCTTAAGATGGGGAGAGTCCCTGCAGAATCCCAGACTTTGCAGCTGCCCAGAAATTATTCTGCAGACAAATCGGAAATGCTTCCTCTTTCTCTCACGCACAGAACAGCTTTTCGTTTATAAAGCTGGTGTACACCACATTCCCAGCTGCTTTAATAACCTGTTTCATGTCAAGCTCCTGTCACCCTGGCCTTCCAAGCTTCCCCCCATCCTCATTACTCTCCCTTATACATGTCTATCAAAAATGCTAGGAATGTGCATATTAATGTACATGTTCTTCAATCCTCCTTTCACTCTCCTGCCATATATATATGGGGGGAGGGAAATTATATAATTTGTTTATGCTTGGTGTCGTTAGATTGGGTTTTAAAAATTCTCTTTGATCTTGTGTTCAAAACAGACATGATCTATTCACTAAACCACTAGTAAATTTACATACATTTTAAAATATGATTACGGGTATTACATAAATTAAGGTATTGATTGTAAAATATCCAATTACTCATTGAAAGAAAGGCTTGTTCTCCTGCCACCCCACCCAAGCACATTATTAAGGAGAAAGGATACAAATCTGCCCTGCGGGATCACTGCTCTGGGCTGTGATGCTATCAAGCCTCGGAACCCAACGAAGCCTGGGCTAGGTCAATATTTGGAAATCCCCCACCCAAACCAAATCCAGAGTCCCACAGAGCAGTGATGGTGACTCAGTAGGCAGCATGTGTCTCACTGAGTCAGTGCCCAACCAACATCTCATCAGCAGAACTACTAAATTTTCATTAAAAATCAGACCTATATCTAAGTGGAGAATCGTCAAAGGAATTTGAAATTTGAAGAAGCATCCCATTTTCTTCCTGACAGAAGGTAGAAACATTAAATAATCTTTCCAAGCAGAAAACGGCCCAATTGCCATTGAAACAGAGACACTATATCCAACTGGAAGAAAATCAATAAAACATATATTTCCAATTTTTCATATCAATTATTAAATGAGAGGCTGGAAAGGGTAAAATGCAGAGCTGCTTTTTGTTCTGCACTTTCTATGTAGAATGTCACCAAATAGAAATATTTCCAGAAATGAATGTTGTGGTTTATATTTTTAAGATGCTTCTCACAGCAAACTTCATCTTCTTGTCTGCAAAATGTGACATCATTTTTTCTTTTCATAGATAACTGATGGTTCTATTTCACAGCTGTCCGCTCTGACATCTTAGCTACCATATTCTAACATCATTTTATGTGGACTGATGGTGAAATATAGAAAAAGTCCACACTTCCAACATCAGAACATACAGCCAAATTTCTTCATTTATCCTCATAATAATCCTGAACGTCAATCACATTTAACAGCCTCAGAAATCTGGGTTGTTCAGCCAACTGTTACTATCTTTTCAAGTAGCCCTATTACACAGCTCCGTCACTGAGCCTTGCCCACAGAAATACTTCTTTAATCTCTCCAGAATTGGCATGTGAAAAGAATGAGAGGCTAGAAAGCAGGTCAGTGAAACAACACTGAAATGCAGTTGTTTACTGACAGGCAGATTTACAATGATTTACTGCGTGACTTCACACAAAGTCAATGCAGACCCCAATGCAGTCTAGTAACTGAAGAATTGTAAGATGGTTGCATACATGGATCTTTCTCCCAAACTGTGTTCCTTTCATGTGGGTACTCAATATATGTGACAAAGCAGAAAGTCTTCGTGTGCTTGGTCCCTGAACACTCTTGGGGTCTTCAGAATAATGCAGACTTCACAAATGCTGCTGAAATGCATGAGCACTTATTTCAATCATCTGCCACCCCGAATTCCTCCTCCACAAGTCTATCTAAAACTCATTCTAACACTAACCATGAGAAATTAGTTCATTCTACTTACACAAATCTAAAGGTAAGCCTGGACACAATTAAGATTCAGGTACAACCAAAAATTATATCCATGGCACTGTCCATGCACGATCTCACAGAAAAGTTTTGTGTAAAGATATGGCAATACTGTGTTGTAGATATAAAAAGACCAACTTGGACACCTAAACAGAAAATTTAAATGCTTAAATGTCGATGGTTCCCAAGTTTGGAAGGTGTTTGTGCTATGTATTTAAGCTTCCCTCACAAATACATTTCTTGAAAGTGTTTGGTCTTGAAAAAGGTGAACATTTCAGTGTCTCTTTCAAGTTTAAACTGTCAGCAAAAACCATAGCACATCAGGCTCTATATTGAACATAGCAGCAACCACAGCTTTGACTCAGAACAATAGTTCAGCTGTTAGAACATTAACCTAGGACAGGGAAGATCTGGATTTCATTACCTCTCTGCCTGAGGGGATTCAATCTAACGTCCCACTGTGGGGAGAAGACTTCATCTACCAAGCTGCAGGCTGGGATGACGGGATTCTCCACCCCTTCTGTTGAAGTGGTACCACTCCTCATAAAATAATTAACAATTCATTGGATGAAAGAAAGAAAGCGTGAGTGAGCGTGACTTTTTAACTTGAAAGTTGTGCTCAAGCTGCCAAACAATCTGTGTTCTATATTAGCAATGGTGAGGTAAAGTATGCGTTAAGCATCAAGTCTTTGGAGTAAGAGCTGGAACCTAAGTCTTTCTTCTGGGAGGAATCCCACAGCACACCAAGAAAGGGAAGTCTGTTCCAAGGATGTTATCATTCATTATTTTATAGCGTGTTGGTTCTAGGCTTTTATATTTCTTACTGCTTTTTCCTTCCTGTGAAGGCTATCAGCCAATAGCAAAGTAAGGAAGGACAAACTTTTAAATGAAAAAGCATCAAAATAGAATTTTTCCATCCTGTACCTGTTTTACATTAAAATTATATTTTTCAGTAAGTAATGGGGACTTACTGAAAGAAAAAATAAATAATAAAAAAAAAGCTGAACAAAGTTCTCTGATTAACACCTGCTTTGCTCACATTTACTTTTAAGAAAAATAGTGATGCCTTATTCTCTATTCAACAATGCAGCAAGTATTTGAAACACTACAGTCAAATTAACATTGGTATTAGAATAAATAGTTTTTCCAAAGAAAAACATGCTCTTACAACTTCGCTAGATATCACATTAATATAGCATAAAGTATTATATGCAAGTTAAAGACAAGGATGTTAACAGCATGAGTTTCAGAATTACAGTTATTTTGGGATGCAAGAATTCTGCTTTTGAGATTTCAGTTCTTGTTGCAAATATATGCATTACATATATGTACTGCTTTTTGGCTGGGATGGAGTTAATATTTTTCATAGCAGCTCCTGTGGTCTACATTTTGCATTTGTGACCAAAACAGTGTTGATAACACAACAGCGGTTTAGTTATTGCTGAGTGGTGCTTACACAGCTTCAAGGCCTTTTCTGCTTCTCTCTCTGCCCTGACAGCGAGTGGGTCAGGGAGGCACAACAAGCTGAAAGGGGACACGGCTGGGACAGTTGATCCCAGCTGACCAAAGGGACATCCCGTGCCATATGATGCAGTGCTCAGCAATAAAAGCTGGACATTAGGAGTTATGGAGTCTGTCTTCCCAAGTAACTGTTATGGGTAATGAAGCTTTGCTTTCCTGGAAAAGGCTAAACACCTGCACGCTGACAGGAAGTAGTGAATGAACTCCTTATCTTGTTTTGCTTGTGTGCACAGCTTTTGCTTTACCTATTAAACTTCCTTCCCTCAGCTCAAAAGTTTCTTCACTTTTACCCTTCCAATTCTCTTCCTCATCCCACTGTGGGGGAGTGAGTAAGTGGCTGCACAGGGTTTAGCTGACTACCAGGGCTAACCCACAACAACATATAATATAAATGTTTATGTGGACAAAAGAAAAAATCACGTTGGGTTCAATTAATTTTCTTTTGGAACCAAAAGCATGTTTGGAGATATTTTAGAGTTAAAATATTTTGACTGATATTTCTGTGACTTGTTAAAAATAGAGCTCTATTATACCTAAACCAAAACAAGTAAAATAGACAAGTTACTGTTTGCCCACAAATGACTCAACCTTAGAAGAGAGAGAAAGTAAGATGAATTTTGTGCAGCAGAGATCTCGTATCTTACCGAAAACTATAAAGGCATTAGTAGAACCAGGATAGCAACTGACAGTTGATTTTATTAAGCTCTTAATCCTAGGGAACTGCAAAATTTTGCCAATTTGCATAAACATATTTCACAGCTTAGAATGTTCTTTGATAGCTCATATTTCAATATATTACTTCTAGTTCATTTACAACCTTTTAAATCACAAAAGCTATTTGCATAGAAGAATATTAAATGGTCATGATTCCTTTATTTTCAAAAATAGTTTATGCAAAGTGATTGGAAGCATAAAAAAAACTTCACAGCGTATAGTTTTAAATATATATTAAACAATAAAAAAAGAAACTGTCAGTGAACAAAAATAGTGCTTAAACTTTGCTTCCTAACCTGGCCATTAAGGACTTTATTTAACAGCCAGAGCATCACAACTAACATTGCTACACAACAAAATGCAAGAAAACTGGCTTGGCATGTAAAAAGGCAGCAGAATTCTTTTATGCATATACATTCTACTTCTGACATAAACATGCCTCACATCCACAGTATGAAGACTTTTCCAGCAGTGTCTCCTGGTGCTGGATACCCAAGATGAAAGAAAAAGTTTCATGTATGCTCAACCATCCCTCACCTCCTTTGTCAGCGCAGTATTGAGCAATGGGAAAGGATACAAACTTGTGGAAATTCTAGAGTAACATTCCCAAAAGTACTGCCTTCTGTCAAGTAAAGCATTTTCTGCAGTCTACACTCAGAATCAGTAACTAGACGTGAAAAATGTGAGTGCTTAATGCATATATCAGCGAAGAGTGCTGCGAATTTAAGGAAATGAAGTGAGTTTTCCCAAATATGAGATGTCTATGTGCTCCCCAAGAAACTCGTATCACCTGTGAGTGCTCACAAATCCAACCCTAAAGTTCATCCAACCCTAATCTTCATGCAATTTTCATCACCTTCTTACTTAGTCACTGAATTGACATATTTATACTTCAGTCTGTGTCCAGATCCACAGATAATCTCATAGAAACTTGAAGTAGCAATTTCTATGCAGCACAAATGTTAATATCCTGAAGACAGCTAAGCTTTTAAGATCAGTTTGTTCCTGATTTGAGTGTGGTTTACAGAAAAGACTAGCCAATGAATCATCTGTTTTAAAGGAAAATCAGACTGCTTTTGGTAAAAGCTTGGGACATGGCCTAAGGATGACCTTATCCTTCCAAAATATAATATGATAAAGTCCAGACACAAGTATGTTTTTTCCCCTGTCCTCTGGGCTGATGTGATTATCATAAAAAAAACCTTCTATTGTCAATAGGAACAGGAGAAGTAGTTAATCAGTAAATTCACAAAATCTTTGGAAGACCCAAATAGGTAGAAGTTTACAGAAGCTGGGGGGCGCGGAGAAAGGGGGAGGAGAAAGAATGAGAACTTTCACTGTTTTGAACTGTGAACAATTTTAACAGGCAGCCCAAACTCCTTCAAGCCAATGAATACAGACACCTATAATTTAAATTGCATTTTAGAAGAGGAAAATGGCATTGTTTTTGCTGAACAATGAATACTTTTTGCTGTGTACTTTAACGAGGGAGGACGTTTTCTACATCATAACAAACATTTAGAGCAGGATTGGTTTTGAGATGGGTTTATGCCAATCATCCAGTCAGCATTGAGACTAATAGTCATTAGGTTAGATCCAAACACAGGTTATTCTAGTGGTTCTAGACTGAATCTGAAAAAGAGTTCTGAAATGGTAGAGACAAATATATGAGGTCTGGGTATCTAGCGCAGCTAGTGTCACTGAGACGTTTTTAATCAGTTTTCAACTGATTTTTGTCAGAACCAGAAGTACAGAACAGTAAGCAACTACACACTGTAAGACAATGAACGCATATCCCCACAAACTACCAGGGCCAGAACAAGCCCAAGCATTCCAAACATTCCCATTTTTACCAGCCAGCACACACACTTGCTTTGTGTGACACAGAGCTGTACCCGTCGAGATCAGGATTCTGTCTGCTTCTGACTGTCGACTTAGGCATCCCTCTTGAGAACTTAAAAATTTTTTTGATCCCACTCAGAAATTACTTTTTGGATGAAGGAATTCCCAATCGCTAACTGTGGTCTTCTGAGAATTTCCTGAATCTGGCCTCACACCACAATTATCCCCCTAAATTCTACCATACTATTTGCCTGTCCACAATGGTACTTAACTAAATCCTTCTTCTGGCTCTACTTCATGTACAAGACATTGCAGACAGTTAAGATGTACACTTTACCCAAAAAGCTTGGGCATTGAACCTAGGAAGTCAAAAAGAGTAGGGTATACTGAAGACCAGAACCCCAGCTATAATTAGCAGAAGGCTACTGCACAAGATGTAGGCCAATTGTCAGTTGTCTGACTACTCAGAAAGCTACTTTCTTTATACCTTATGGAAAAAAAAATAAATCAGACCTGGAAAAACATTTAACTGTGTTGGTGTGGTTTTATAATTTTCAATTAAAACAGCCATTCATTCAGCAAACTAAAAACATGGTTGTCCAAACAGTCTAAGTAAATTTTACATAGGTTTACTTAAGCACAGTATGTGCTAAATATTTGCAGCCAAAGCAATATTTACCTCTTCTCTTTTTTTTTGGACCCATTCCTTGTGCTTCTCTTCAGCTATCCTTTTCCTTCTTTCACATTCTTGCTTCTGCTTCATCTTCTCAAGCTGTATATTTATTTCCTAATTAAAGAAAAAGTATACATCTTAAATCTGTGGTGACCATATACACTGGTACACTCAATACTGGAAATAGACCTGCAGCTAAAACAATGTAAGCATCAGATTTTGAAATTTTTGAGATTTTCAAAAAGATGGATGCCAGTCAACACAGAAATGTTATGAAATATAATCAATGGAAATGTAGAATTTTTAGCATATGAATTGGAAAGATGTATTTTAATTAGGCTTTGGAAAAAATCCAACATAGCAAATCACTCCTCGGCTTATTTAAATGCCCTTTCAGTCAGCAGAACCTTAATTTGCAGCAGTACTTTTCTACAATACTTAAAATTTACATGGTGTACTGCTTTGCATTCAGGAAGGCATTACCCGCTTATGATATTTAGTACCATAACTATAGGAACCTTAGGGCTTAACCCAAAGCTTATTAAAGCCAAAATTATTGGAGATTTTAGCAAACTTTGAAACAGGAGCTTTATTTTGAAGATGAGAGAAGAAATTCTGTAGTATTTTATCTTTATAGGACATACAGTATATATCCAATCACTTATATCTCTCCAAGGAAATAAATCAATAAAGAAAAAAATATGACTAAGATAACAATTACAGATGTTTAGCTTCTCTAATGGTAGTATTAGCAAGAAGTGCTATTTTTCAATGAAAATTCATGCCTTCAAACATAGACGGAATTATTTACATGACACTGATTTTATGGTCCCTACACTGCAGGAAGTATCAGAGAGAACCCTCTCTTCTTATGACATTGAATTTGAATTTAGTAAGACATCATGAAAAAATAGGAGCCTACAGAGAGCTCAAAGAAAACACAAGACAGACATAGTTTGAAAATATAATTGTTGCTGCATTGAGGCAAAGTTACAGCAACTAACACCTCCTTTGAGTTCTGAGACATCTGTATTGCAAGGATCCTGGTTTCCCTAAAAGGTGATGGCACTATAAGTACGATAGGAGACTCCATTCACTATCCACTCCAAATAGTGACCCACATTTCCACATTCAGGGCAGACTCAGTGCTGCTGTCAGCAAAAGATCTGGGACTTCATAGCTGTTTCTTAGGATATCAGTTTAGAATACTTTTTATATGCAAATGTAGTAATACATTTTTATATCACACACAATCGCATACTTTGTTCTCTTCTGGCATCTTACAAAAAGGTTGAATGTGTTTTTTCCCCTGATACAAGCAGTAGCTTGAGTTGCCTACATTGCAGTTTAACATTTAATGTTTTCAAAACCTTAAAAATAAAACATTTACCTATTCCACTGATTTCCACAGGACTTTAAGTAAATGCTTGCCCTACAACTGCTCCTAATATATATTTAAGAAAGACGTCTTTTAGATTACATTTAGTGCTGTATAAATGCTATTGTGTGATGCACAATAAATTGCTTTGGTTCCTCATCAAAACCACATGAGAAGTCCAGACACAAACCACAGTTTCTACATGACACCAGAAATTACTTTGGCTCATTTTTTGTACTTAAAAATCAAAACAGGGAGAGATGATTACCAAACTGTAATCTAAAGAGGAAGTCATGAAATGCGTGGTGAATATTAATGGATCAGAACATATTCCTCACGTTTAACAAACTATTTGGGTGTTATGCTGACCTCTAAAAGACTGTTCCAGAACCTTCCAGCGGTGGGTGTTTTATAAACAGCATGAGGTAGCCCACATAAAACAGCTGCATGTTATATTCACTTTACAGATAAAGTGAATCTCAGAAAGGTTAGGACATTGCTCAAGGTCAAACAGTAAATCAGTAACTAAAGTGAGAAATGATCTGACTTTGATGTCATTGTTTTAGCCACTACCCAATACTTTCAATTTGATTTTAAACACCAGGATCATTTAATCAACTGCAACTACGAACATATTAATCAAGGAAAGATATAGTGCTCTCAATTAATTTTGCCCAAGCATTCAAGAACTGTTCATTTGTAAAGGGGCAAAAGACAGAAGGAGGGAAAAAAAATGCTGGGACAGGGAAACCTATCCTGGGAAAGGACAGCAAACAGCTGTATAATTACACACTAAGTGGGTAACAACACTGTCCCTCATATCTAACCAAGTAGCTTGGCATACTTACACTCAGCACACGCCCTGTCGTGTTTTACTACCTACATGCAGGCATATGTGCCCATGATGAAAATCAAGGTACCAATTATATGAATATGTTTTAATCCTTTAAACTTAAACCATTACCTGACAGTTGGATAAGCAGGAGTTGGATACCACTTCAATTAAACATGACATTTAGCAAAAGCGAATGCACGTAGCATGTATCACGTCAGCACTGTCAAACACAAACACTATGGAGGCCCAAAACACTAAAAAATAATGGACAAAACTGCTTGTGATTCTGCAACCAAAAATAATAAAAAATACTATATTTTGGTGCTTGCTATCTTCTATTAGTCATAACTTCAAGCAAATGGGATGTATGCACCTCTGCAGCTCTAGCTTGTAAGCGAGCACGTAGTTCCTTCTCTTTGCCAATGAACCATTCTTCCCATGGTGAAAGATTATCTTTCAAAGGTGACTCTTTTTTTCTGCCTGTTATTTCAGGGTCTTCAACCTTCCTGGATTAAAAACAAGAAATGCAAAAGATATTACCTGTCATGTATTTTACTGAAAAATTAAGCAGTGCTACTGCCTTGAAAAATGACATTTACATATACTGTGACAACAATGACATTATGATCCAATAATCTCTGGAATGGATAAATGGCAATTATAGTGCAACTCTGAACATCCCCCCTATGTTCTACTTATTAAATTACAGATTGTCAGTGTTCCCCCATCCCTGTGGAACAGATTCAAGCATTACTTTTCATGAACTAAACAAAAAATAGCACCAGAAATATCAAGGTGTCACCTTCCTTCTCATGTATGGAAACCAAGGGAATTCAAAGATTTAACATTAACATCCTGTCTTTGGTCTCAGAGAAGGTCCATATATCAAGAGGCCTTTAGCATGAGCATTTTTTTCTTCTTTCAAGTCCTATAGAACTGGATTCTCATGATATCAAGCAACCTCACCATTAAGAATTCATTCACTCTAATAGGTAAAGTTTTCCACCCTAAAAAGCTTGCACAGGAAAAATACTCAAGAAACATAGCTTGCATACAATATTTGATGATTTTATATAAGGTTGTATTAGACTTTTAATAGGATACCTTGCATAACTCACTCATAACTTCTTTACTCATGAATAATGCAGCAATCCTAGCCCCAGGCCAGAAATATCTCTTATAATATTCTATACATGTACTACCTCGTAAGTAAGACAGTATATTAGGCTCTATGTCAACAAATATTGAAAACATGCCAATAGATTTCTGTAGAAAATTTCTTCTACCCTATACAGATTTTTTTCTCCACAATAAAACAGTGAAACCAGACTTTAGTAGTTAATATGGATGTATGGGCTCTGGAAATACATACTTCACTACAGTAATTCCGTTTGCTGGATCCAAGCTGCAGAAGAGGCATATTATGTTAACATGCATCCAAACAAGCATATTATGTTAATAACCCTGAAATAAATCTAAGCATAAGATATCTGTTTTTTATCAATGTAAAAGTATTACACGTTCGCAGGGAACAGCAATACTCTGTTACAAAACATTTTATGTCCCAGTAATCTTTAGAATGTATTTCTGTGATACGAAGCGTTTGAAGACAGTATCAGCACTAAGGAGTTTGTTGTTACCCACATGTGTGTGCACTAACATGACTCTTTGCTGGTCAAGCCATGACACATCCAGGGGAAGTGATTCACGCTGAAACTAACCTGGAAAAGGGTTGCTTTCTCTATACCAGGCTGCCACAGAGCCGTAGCACAATGGCACTGACAGAACACCCTGACACACGGAGCACACACGGACAGATGCAGCACAGGCCAAGCACTCCCAAGGCCAGCGTTGTCCAACACGTCCTGCTGCACCCTAGGGCTTTTATGCTACAGCGTCAACACAGAGCAAACATTTAAGTGAGACAGTTTTTAAACAGGTACGTATAATAAGGGATGCAACTTAAGAATGCATAACAACACCCTTTATTAGAAACTAACTCTCTGAAAGTTTATTAAAGATAAGGATAAAAGCATTATGCATTCAAATTGAGGAAACCAACGCAACTTTGTCCAGACTTGACATTTTGGGCTGGGATACTTCCTCAATACATTCTTTTGCTATGCATGATTTGCATTATGGCTCTCCGTACTAGAATAACACTGCCATGTTAGAGCAACCTGAGAAAAAGTACTCGTAGAAGGAACAAATTAAGAAAAATAACATTTACTACATGCTTTTTTGGACCAGTAATTATAAAGTCCCAGCTGTTAGTTTCTCAAAAAAAAAAAATTCATAGTAAGAAATTAAAGACTTATTGTATACAAGTTAAGAATAACAGAAAATGAAGTTTAAACAGTGGAAAACACAAGCTGAATAGGAAGAACTGTTAGGAGAAACGTTCCTCCTCATCTGCAGTACTGTGTCCAAAGCTCTCAGACAGCACCGGAGCTCGGACAGGAACCCAGTCCTCTTGAGCGTGCATCCCAGCCACCGGCCACATGCTCCCTGGCACCCCGATTATGTATTTTGAGCCACACAGACCTTGAATTTCACGGGACCATTTTCTGAAATGCTAGCATGTTCACAGCTATGACCTTCCTCAGAATAATTAAAACAACAGACGTCTTAAAGGACCACATTCCCAAGAGCACATTTGGTTTTAAGTAAGTATCTTAAATTGAATTAGATACACTTGGCATTAGAACTGAAGTCTGATTAATAGAAAACACTGTGATTATCATTTATCATGTATTCACTTAAGTCACGCCATCAAACATAACACTGATCCATAATGGAAGTATGAAAATGCCTTACACTGTTTCACAAGGCCTTGTTTTCTCTTTTCTACAAAAGTTTTTCTCTTTTGTAAATATTGTATTTCCCACGTTAAGTGTCTGCCTCCGGCTAATTTTTCTGTAGTTTTAAGAGGACAACAACAACAAAAAGACTCTTTGAGAGAGTGTGTGCATAAGTGGCGGGGATAGTGGCTACGTAAGAAGTGTTTTTTATTATTATACCTTTGAGATCTTGGCAGTTATACACGGAAGCTGCTATATGAACATTTGGTAGACACTTATTACAACACAGCAGCAGTATTATTCAGATGCAGCGTCTGCATGAGTGAAGCGTATATTATGCCTGTAGAGTTTAATGAGATTGTTCCAACTCGGGCCCTAAGAGAGGTTGTCTTCCATTGCAGCTTACCACTGCTAGGGAATATTGCAGCAAGCAGCCCAAAAATTGGGAGCTGTTTTCACATAGCATCTCCAGATGAAGAGACATGTAGTAGTTTGAACCGAGTGCTACAGAACTTCACGGTAGGTGAAAAAAGTTGCTTATTGGGAAGGAATAAAAGGAGAGGTAACAGAAAACCTGAAACAGGAGGGACCATCAACAGATTAATATCCATTTCACTCTGAAGCTTCTGAGTCAAATATGAATGCTTTCCCTGGACTTTTAGTGCCTATTTCCCAGAAACGCTTGTAAGAAAAGTTCAGTGTGGTCCATATTCCTTCCCTGCTCTCCATGGCAGTTTGAGCCCCAAAGTGGAACCCTGCACCCCTGTGAAGCTCAGCTGTCCTTCCCTTACCCCCCTGCTGCTTTGAGCTCCACTGTCTTGCTAGTTACATCCACCATCAGCTACTGCACAGATCTGCAAGGCTTCCACAGCAAAGGGAGTATTCCAGGAGGAGAGAGGCACTCCCTGCTCTTCCCCCTTCTATTTTAAAGGGAGGAAGAAAGATTATTTATTCTCCTGTCAAGCAGAGGAGATCCTGAGGGAAAGAAGACCTATTAAGTTTGCATATAATTAAAAGGGAATGAAATTAAGCCACGGGAACAAGAACTGTGCAATGCATACAGATGAAACTGACGCTGGATATATACATGATATACACTAGGCTATACACACTAGGCAAAACAGCCCTTTAGCTTTCAAAAACGTCTAAAAGGAGCAGGAATGGCTGTACATTTTCAACTTGCAAATACCCCGAGGCTCTGGTCAGCAGCTGATAGATATTTTGCCAACCCATGAAAATACTCAACTGCCCATCGAAAAGACTGCCGTAACCGGCGACTTCCCAAGAGATCATAACAAAGGGAACGAGGTGCCTAAAGCGCTTATTTACGCAAACCGTGAATCTTCCGTCCCGAGCAGAGGCCTCAGGCGGCGGGAGGGGAGTAGGGGCGCCCGACTCCTCACGCCAGGGGCGGCCCCGAGCTCCCTGCTCGAACCCGGGCCCAGACCCACCTATGGCCTCGCCGGCTCTGGGACCGCACCGCCCGCTCCTCCTCCTCCTCCTCCTCCTCCTCCTCCTCCTCCTCCTCCTCCTCCTCGCTCGGGGAAAGCGGGGAGCAGCCGGAGGGGCTGAGGGGCTCCTCGCCCTCCGAGCTGCCGGAGGACAGCGGGATGAGGCGGGCGACCCTCCTCCTCCTGTCGCGCGTGCGGGCGCCGCCGCTCATGGCAGCGGAGGGAGAGAGTGGCGGTTGGCGACGGTTAACGGCCGCCGCACGCCCCGGCTCGCGCTCCCGGCGGCCCCCGCGGCTTCCCCCCGCGGCTGCCGTTGCTATGGCAACCGGGGCACCGCGCCTGCGCCGCACCGCCCCGCCTGAGGGAGGAACCGGGCCGCTCCCCCAGCCATGGCGGCGGGCGCCTTCAGACCCGGGCAGCCGGAATGTAGCGGGTGGGACCCCGGCTTGGTGGTGGTGGGTGCAGTCTGCCCGTGAGGGAGAAGCAGGGACACCGGCTCAGGGAGGGCAGCAGGCCCTGCAAGCCGCCTGCCTGGCCCTGCCCACCTTCGCCGCCTTCACCAACGCGCTGGTGGCCTAATTTATGTGAACTCTTCACGGCCGTGCTTTCTGCTGAATAACATTTTTGCACATTTACCAGTTCAGTAAACGGGAGCCAGCGCTCTCATCCACAGATGATGATGCCAATATTTCAGCTTAGGCATTTTCTAACAGCCAAGTCGGCATTTGTAATCTATCCCTACATTAAACTGCAGTGTCCCGTTTCAGTCCACAAAATTACAATTTGGTTTCTGATTTAAAGCTCTACCGACTTTCGCTTTTTCACAGAATCACAGAATTATCTAGGCTGGAAGAGACCCTCGGGGTCATCGAGTCCAGCCATTTTTCATACACCTCTGCTAATTTAATGGTGTCCTTTCCCTTCCTTCCTGTTAGGTAACTCTCCATTGCTTTTTGAACTATTTGTTCTAAATAAAACATTTATTTTTTTATGCACTCCTGTCCTTTTCTGTTTGCTGCTAGATACCCTGTTACTATTCCCCTGTGGTTCCCAATCCCAGGCACTGCCGAGGGGCTGGGCCACCTTTGTTTGTCCTTCTTTTGCCAAGTCCTTAAGCAGGATCAGCCAGAAAATCATATGTATCAACAACTTCATTGCCTTTGAATCCCACCTACCAAGGAGGTAATCACTGACTAGCAGCTGGTGGCTTTTTGTAACTTCATTGAGTCATTTTGCTGTGGCTGACTGAGCAGAAGCGTTACCAATATTAGCATGAAATACAAAAGTTTGAAAGAGATTGTAAATTTGGTTGCTATATTGATGTAATTGTTCTTACTACGAATCTCCAGGCGGGTAAGTTTCACAAGAAATACATTTTTAGTTGGACGGGCAAGTTGAAAAATAAGCAACAGTATTAAAAATGCATTGTTTCAAATGGGAAAACCACCCGAGACATTTGACTTGCCATAAAAATTGGATTTCACTGGCTCAGTGATACAAAAAGGCCATCAAACCTACACAACCATTACAGGTGTACCTAGGCACCACCTAAACCGAGTGTCACGAGGCAGGAGACATTTCCTCGCCATCACTAACAGCCCGAAGGAATGCCCAGGTGGCCACACTTGGGAATTTTAGGATGGGCTGTTGGGCTGTAGATTCTCGGGCGCCCGAGCCCATCATTTCCCTACCAAAAGGGCTGTGTCTCTCCTGTCTCCCAGGAGCATTCCCTTCTCCTTCCCTTCTGCTCACTGGACCTTTTGCTGAGCTGCATGAGTAGAAGACCATCCAACTCTTTGGCCAAGCAAGTTAAAGCTGATGGAAATGTCTGACAAGGGCTGAGGACGGAGTGCCAGGAGAGCACGGCCACAGAGGGGAAGGCAGGGAGAAGCAGAGGTGAGGTGTGAGGGACTTCCCCCTTGCAGTGGTGGAGCTTCTTAATTTGGTTTATCTTCTCATGGAAACTGCAGTTTTGGCAGCTTGGAGAAATATCATTATGGTTCCTGTAAGAAAAAAAAATCCCACACCAATGTTATCCTATAGCTGATAATATGTGCTGATAACCAGCTGATCACCTGGAACTGTTTTCCAACACGCTGAAAAATACAAAAAAGGCCTGAACGCCTCTCTGATCTAAGCACTCCCATAATATTTACTTCATCGCTATGCAGCAAATGGGTATTCCTGATGTTAAAATAACTCTAGCCACTTGCGGTAAATTGTTGAGCTTACCATCATCAAATAAAGGTTCAAGTATTACTAGCTACAGTCTTCAGCAGACAACAAATTACACCTGTTAAAATAATTTAAGCTGACGATTCAGGTATTGGAAACAGCAGAGTATCACTAGAACCTAATTTTCATGCCAAGCAAAGTTCCAACAAGAAGAAAATTTGTGTTAAACACAAACCATCTATGATTCTACATGAACATCTGTGTCCAGGGTGGCCAGAAACTATGAAAAACTTTTGAGTCTCTCTCTTCCCTCCCTATGTTATTATTCAGAAGAAGTAACGTTTACCTCTACAAAGGGAAAGCAATTGCTTGTATCCCACTCCTGCTTTCAGCCTCGCTTCTGGAAAACTAGACTGGGCAAATAGCTCACATTAACAAACCCTAGCACTGTGACAAGGAACAGAGTTTATGCATCAAGGCTGCCTATACAGAGGGTAGCAGAAACCAGTTCACCTTTCGGGGAATTAAAGCATTGTTAGGGGTAGAGCAGAAGCATCCAACTTTGGCGAAAATGAAAGTATAAAATAATATCACTGCCATCCCTCTTCTCACCATTCTGTCCAACTCATCGAGCCAGCTCCACGGCCACGGCGCCCTCGTTAATACAGGCAAGAGCCCAGGCAATGTCATTCTGTACGATGCTAACGATCAAAACAACAGTCCTGCAGGTTCAGGTATGCAGCCGCGGCCATGGAAGGGTGACAAGCAGACAAATGGCACATTACGAGGACACGCTTCCTGGCCAAAACCTTAATTCTGTGAACTGAGTAATATATTCGCAGACCTACGCTTTGTCTGTTCAATCGTGCCAATAAAGCGTGTCTGAACAGCCAAGTGCTGCTGACAAATTGCTCAAAAGTAATCCCCAATTACCATCCACAGTATTTGACAGACCATCCTACATTTAAAATGATGTCAAGCAAGCAATTTTACAGGTAAAAAACACAGAAATTAACTGAATTTTAGGCATAAATCAACTGCCCTGAGTCACTAACTACCCTGATTTGATAACGCTCTGAAATATTTGAACTTGCCAACTCTTCTTTACGAAATGGTTGAATTTTAGAAATTCAACTGTAATCTGATCAACTTGGTCTCCGAAAACATAAGAGCCATCAGAAGGAAACCTCTCGGTCCAACTTGACTAACACTAGCCAGATTCAATGAGAAGAATCAGAGAAGATTGCTGTCAGATGTAACGTCCAATTCCACACTTGCACTCTGGAACATAGAAAAAGCATAAAAATAATCCTACTGAAAAAAAAAGCCAAAACAAAACCCTTACTAAATTTAGGCACAAATTAAGGCTTAGACAACATGCCTTAAGCTTGGATTTATGAAGGAAAGAATGCGTGCCTTAACTTTACTTGCAACCTGGGGAGAAAAAAAGAAAAGAAAAAAATATTTGAAGCAAACGTAGTCAAATTTAAGAAGTCTCCCCCAAGTCTTCAGGTTTTCCAGCGTGGGGGGAACGGTGCAGCAGGCAGGGCAGCGCGGAGGAAAGGGACTTGGCTCCGTGCTGGGTGTCGGAGCCGAAGGAGCGCTGCCTGCACTTGTCCACTGGCTATTTTTGTGCCTGCGTGTGTAGCTCTGCTTGACTAGAGGCTGTGAAATCCGAGAGCTCCTGGATGGCTTCAGTTCTCCTCCAACAGTCCAGCGTGTTCCCATCTTCGCTGTACCCACTGTCGGTCCCAGCCCGGAGCCTGTGGACGTGGAGCCAGTCGCTCTCAAGGAGCACAGCCTTCAGAAGGCAAGAATTTCTCTCTTGGCTGGGGGGATATGCCAGAACTCCGTGAAACACATTTATATTCAAATCCCATCGTTTCAAATCCATAGCAGGATCTCCTCAGCTCGGCTGTATGGCACTGGTTGGCTACACTCCTGCACAAAGCCTTCATCTCTTTTAAAGCTTCAGTTATGAACAGATTGAGTTGTTCATTTGGGGGCTGAAATTTTCCTCATAGGTTATATTTTTGTTACCCGAAACCAGTAAGACACTTCATATTTTCTTACCCTCAAATCTAAGTATTTTCCCCATAATAAATGCCACAGTGACCATTAACTAGTATTTCTCAAGGAAAAAAAGCTAAATGATGATATTTTATAGCAGTGTAGTGCCATGTCTGTAACATATGAAATATGTCCATTCTCCCTACAAGTTCTTACAGTATACAACAGTAAAGAAAACAGTAATTTGCAATTATTAATGTATTATCCCATTTCAGATTTAATTCATTTCCTTATTTACCGAATTATCTTCAACTGAACTCTACTGCTAAGACTAAGTCTGTAAGATCCTACCATACAATATGGGAAAGGTAATATTAAAAAAATCCCTTGCTAAAAATAAACTTATTATGCTAGCAGTAAAAGATCAAAAGCATCTATGTAATTAAAAATTATTAAATTGAGAGTACGTATGAAACAAAGTCCGCATTGTGCTTTTAATTAAAAATATTACCCTGTAAATTAAAACTGAAGGCTTAAAAATAGTAATCAAGGTCAAGAGAATTATTGGACAAAAGTATCTTTGTACAACTTTGAAATGTCTGAGTAATTTTATGATTAAACCCAGGAAATTCTATTGGAAAGAAATGAAAAAAAGGCAAAAGGAACCTAGACCAAAAAGTTGCTAAGTGGATGCATTATTTTTGAAAGAGAATAAAAAGGCTCAATTTCAAATTAAGTGCTCTCACCGGCATACTGCCATGGGGCAGGCCAACAGCTGTCCCTAAGAAATCACTCTCAATAGGGGCAAAGGTAGGGAAGGCCTTAGCAACAACTTCAGCAACTTTGTGATTGTTCCCCTACAAAAAGCTGCTTCCTCACAACAGCAGAGCAGGAGGAAGGAAAAAAACCACACAAGAACATTTTCTCCTTGCCCTAATCTTTCCTTATTTTTTTTTTTTTAAAAAAAATCAACAGCAAATTCTTTTTGTCTCCTAAACCCAGTGTTGGAGCTCAGTACAAGTTATTTAGAGGGGTTTAGAAGCAAGGTATGTGACATTGTCACCGTAAGAACAGTGTCGGTGAGCTTTAGACTCTAGGAAATCGGAGTATTTATTTCCTGTGGATGCCCAGAAAAATGTAACTTGTGAAGTTTCCATTGTTTTGAGTATCAAAATTGAAATGAGGAAGCTTTGCCTAGCTGAGGAGAGGGCTGCCTGAAGGAGAGCTCTGAAAGCCGCCCGCTGGGACAGGGGTAACCAAAAAGCCACCCGCGTTACTAACGCAGCACGGCTTAAGGCAAGCTGTCCCCACAGATTGGACACCACTTCTGGACTGGGGAGGAGAGGGAGAGAATCATCAGGGGACAGCTTTCCTGTGGTGGCTGTGAACATGATGCCCTTGCCACCGAGATCAGATTGTCCAGCAAAGACTACAAAGGAGGCATCAAGTACCTGGTGGCTGGATTTCTCCGAATGTCATTGTCCGTAGGTGATGGGCATGTGGTGACACTGAGGCAAGTTTTGCAGTACTGCTGCTTGCCAGGTTGATTTCAGCAGCCGGTGCCTGTTGTTTCACCTCTACCAGCAGATACAACCTGCGTGTGCTGGAAGACACTGAGCTGACAGCATTAAAAGAAATCAACCGTTAGCATAACTGTTACTTCAAAGCGTACTGATGTATGAATTAACTACTCAAATTCCAAATGGATGGCACCTGACCTTTTTAATAGCATTTCAGTGAAGACTCATTTGTAAAACAGAAGAAGAAATAAATCCATACTCAGGAACGTTGTTTGAAATTGATAGTTGGGTTTCCTTCCCTACTGATTAGGAAACTGCAGCTGACTTTTCTTGTCCTTTTTGAGAACTATTCTTTTTAGAACTATTCTCGTTACCTGGGACTGGTTGGCCAACAGAGGGACTGTGGAACAGACGGGGACTCTTACAAAAAACTATGGCTAAAAAAAGACAACCAACCCCCCAACTCTCAGCATGGAAACAGTATTGAAACCAATATCATCATCTGTATGATTTTCCAAGCCATACTCAAAACATTTCAACTCAAATACAACACATAATAATGTCTTTATTAAAGAGATTGCTTTATAAGAGGGCAAACACTTCTCTGAAGGTTTTAACCTCTTGCATTCCAAGAGTCAGCATTAGTCCAAGATCATAAACCCACTTGTAAATTGGCAACTTTGCTGGCAATTCTTTCCCGAAACTATCACCACATGTTGTGGTGAGCAGATGACACATGATTTATGCCCAATAATTTTACATGTGCACCATTTTCAGCCTTAACTTTTGAAAAACAAAGATAAATAACAATCAATATTCATGTACCCTTTATTTGCTTTCAGTGTAACATTCCATGCTAATTGCAGATGTAATATTCATGAGCGTAAATATAAGAATTAACAACTCTGGGTTGGATTTCTTCTCTTTTGTTTTTACATGTGAGTATTTTGGCTTACAAAATTAACAGCATACAGTAAATAATCCTCCCATACTTTGTACAAACTACATGATTTTGATATACAAGGATTCTGTTTTTATTACAGTGACAATATACAACCATGTCTATTTACAATGCAAAAAGTATATAAACCACATTTTAAACATTCTGCTACTGGCAGCCACTATTGTTTAGGAGGTAGCTTTAATTAACAAAATGAACTGAAGCCACATTTCCCATCATGTGTTCTATCAAATAATTTACAATACAAAGATAAAAATTCATTGTATGAACAGTATATACAATTTAATTCTCAAAACAGCAATCTAGCTTTAAATCTTAACGAGAATGTCTCCAGAGTAACTGGGATGGCAGTGGATTTGCTCTTGATTTAGCCTATTGTTCGAGAAACATACTTAATTACTTAATCATGCATTCATTTATATCGATCAGATTTCACACTAAATAAAGATAAATGGATCACTGATTGTACTTAGATCATTTGGGTCTCAGGACTTGAATGGTTTAAAAATAACGCACTGATTTACATGAAAAATCAGTGACTTTGCACAGTGTGTTTCACTCCCAGTAAAATAATTGGCAAAAAATGCTTTTATTGCAAAACTGCTTTCTGTTTTCCCTCCATCTGCTTAAAATCTGGGTCTATTTGTGGACGCTACTGGAATGCTGTGACACTGGGCAGGCTGCAGGGTATGAGCCAGTCTTTCTGCAAGGACACAAGCTGTAGATGCCACCGGGGCTGCTGACACCCTCCCCAATGCACCCCGATTCCTGCCAACAGCGCGACCCAACCGCCTCATACTGAAGAACGTCGCTGTGCTTCACCTGCAGTGATGTGTCACCACCCAAAAAATGTCTTCAACCCTATTACTCCTGACAGCTGCGAACATGCTTATTTCAGAGTCTACAGATGTTGGGGATTACAAGCACTTTATTGTAACAAAACCTTTTTTTAAAAAAAAAAATAAATTTGAACGCTGGCTTGAAATACAAAACAAATATGGTATTCCTATATTGCTGTCACAGTCGTGTATGGGAGAATTAATCCCTTTTTTTGGCCCTGCAGTAAAATTCATCCTGAGATTCAATGCTGAATACACTATACAAAGCTAGCAAGAGAGTTTTTTTTGCTTAATCATAGAAAAGTCACATTTAAAAATAATTTCTTTAATATTAAACAGCTGTCCTTTATATTGTGCTTTGGCAGAAAAAAAAATAATAAATCAACAGAACTTACCTTGCCAACAGCAGAAGCAAAGTACAACTGGAGTACAACGTGGAAACACACCGTTAGCATGTAAAAAACTGTATAAAAGAAACCACTGTTGCGTGGAAAGAGTAAAAATATTGGGTAACAAATTTGGTTTACCAATTATTTACAGTCAGGGCGACCGATTTATTTGTTTAATCGTTTTTAAAATGTATGGCTCAAGAAGTTACTGCCCGCTTTCCTTCTTTACAAATGAGACTAAACGATGCTTACAAAAAAGTGCTTCCTGCTCAAAAGAGGCGACAAGTCGACGAAGCTTTTATTCCTCCCGATCAGAGCAGCTGGGGGGCGGCGAGCCCTGTCAGTCTTTAATTCTGGGGATGTTGTAGGCGTAACGAACCAAAGGGAACCCCCGGCTTTGGTAGAAACACGCGCGGCCGCAGGCCTGCACCTGGTCTGAGCTGTCCGAGACGAAGGAGTCGTCCTCGTCGGCGTAGTCGGAGTGGGCCGACTGGGTGCCGCAGTCCGACCAGTAGCCATCCGGCCGCTGGCAAGGCACCACCGCCAGCGCCGGGCAGCTGTGCGACTTGATTAAATGTTTACAGGGCAAGGGCTTGGATAAAAGGAGCGACTCGCAGCACTCGCACACGGCCAGGTTGCCCTGCAGGTGGGTGTACACCCCGCAGTCGTAGTAGAAATCCTGCGCCGCACAGCCCCCCGGAGCGTTGACGGCCATGGCCACCCCACCGTTCTTCCTGCTCAGGTGGCGCCGGAGCAACTTCCAGTCTTCCTTGAACTTGGGGTTGAAGAAGACGTACAGGACCGGGTTCAGGCAAGCGGGCAAGGGGAAAAATATCAAAGTGACAGACTTCATGATTTCAGGGCTGATGGAAATGGCGGTGATCAACGGGGCGAAGGAGAAAAAGGCAACCGGGCAGAAGAAGATGCAGTTCGTGAAGATGAGCCAAGCCACGTGCTTAATCATGCTGGACTGAGAGTTTTCGGACAGGTCCTCTTTTTCCAAGTTGCAGTAGAGTTTAGTGTAGATAATAGCCATTAGCAAAAACACTAATGAATTCAGGAGCACTAAAGTTACCGTGAAGCCTAACGAAGGTGTTTCTCCAGTGGGGAAGGGCAAGCAGAGGGGTGATGCTGAGTGCTCCGCTTTATAGAAGAGTGGTAAGCATCCTGCTGCCACAGCACACAGGAAAGCAACAACTGCCGCAATTCGAAACTGTTTTTGGCGATTGCTTTTCCCCTTTTTAAGAATCTCCTTGGCAGAGAAGCTCCGTTCAACCGCTGCCAACATCAGGAAAAAAATGGCACTTTCGGACGAAAAGACGGCAAGAAACCCCGCAACTCGGCAACCGCTGCCGGTCTCCCACCATATGCCAAATTCAGCAAATCTTCCCCAAGAGACAGCGTCCAAGAAAGTTAAAATACCAGTATAGACTCCCATGAATAAGTTAGAGACAGAAATCAGGCCTATAAACAGTTTGGAAGATGGCAATGGAGTACAGGATGCAAATATTGTTAACATGACAAGCAGGTTGAAGAACAAAGCGACCAAAAAAATAAACCAGACAGTAAGTCGAATCATCCAGCTTCCCAATAAATATTCACAAGGCTTAAAAGCACCTAGAAGAAAAAAAAAAAAACAAATCAGAAGGACAACCAATTTAGGAAAAAAATCAAGCCTTAATAAGCAAGATTTTCAAAAGGAATTACAAGAGCACTCCTCATTAGTTCCTGAATAGAGTACACAGCTGAACTGCTAAATAGGTCAGTTGAAAGTAAACTATTCTGGTGAAGCTATTTACTAATTAATTATGCCTGAAATAATAATTACTGTGATGAATGGTCACTTGAGAATACTTTGTATAAACAAGGTAGCTAAACGAACTTAATTACCTTTTAGCTACTCAAAATAGCCACCTAAATACTTTCTATTTTCTTTAGATTTCATACTTCATTTAATAAGTTGGTAAAAAAAATAAAAGCAAGTGTTCGCAACCAACTTATAAGGGGAAAGAAGTTTTTAGAAGTGACATGTTCTCTCAAAAAAATTATTCATAAACGTGCCTTCCGGAGTAACTTTTGGTCACAAGGAAACATCTGTAAAACAGCCGACAAATTCAACTTAACAGCTTTAATAAGGACAGGAATTCACCACAAATCCTCTCCCCCACCCTCCTCACTGAAAAGCACTGTAAACTCAGAAACTCAGATAGGGAAAATTAATCTTTTCTCCTTCTTTTATTATTTAAGCTTTTTTTAAGTGACAAAAGATGTCCAACAAGCAAAATAATATGAAGCAAGACAAGGAAAAAAGGTCACTACTTCTGCTTACCCTTCTAATCCTTCTAATTGCTATTTATTCCATGGGGAAATCCTACTGATTTTAAGTAATAATTAGAAGAGTTTAACCTCTCCTACATCCCCATTAGGCACCGTTAATTGTCCGAAGCACAATAGCTGGGGATCTCTCCCTGCAGTCGGGCACTCAGGGAGCTGAAGGCAGAGCAGAAAAATGCCAAAACTGAGCTGCCCCCTTGGGCTGGGGCATCTGAGCCAGATTGAGCCCCCGAGTCCCGGTTCTGGGTGGCTCTTGCCCTCCCTTTGGGCAGGTGGAAGGTAAGTAGGACCCATCCCTAACGCCCCCGGAACAGCAACTGTGCAGAACGACAAAATGTCAGTGCAAAAATCTCCCAAGGCTTAAAAGCACTTCCAAAAATTACCAAACTGGCAGGTTAAAAAGAATAATCTGTTGATTTAAACAACCAAGCTTAACTTCTGGGCAAGAAAGAACAGTGCTAACTGGATTATCAGACCAGTAAAATTACACACACCCCTCTTTTTTTTTTTTTTTTTTTGCAGGTATTCCTGAGTAAGAAATCCTTGCTGGAATAATTATTTTTACAGTACAAAAATATGATGCATCAATACCTGCTAAGTCGAATCTACTCAAAACCAGGTACAACTCCCTACTTGGGAAAGTTAAAAATGTCAATGCTGTGCCTCCAAAATCAATTCTAGTTCTGTTTTCCAGTAGCTGTAGAGCGAGGTATCTCTAGACAAACAACAAACCCCATCACACTACCCTGTCTTTCTCCCAAGGTCTAACTATCCTTAGATTTAAGAGTTACCCTCCTCTCTTGCTAACATTCCCAGCCCACCAGGGGAAATCCACGCTGGGAAGGGTGAGTTTTGCAGCTTTCCACTGCTCAGCGATCCGTTCCTGCCATTAGGCAAAGCGGGAAGTGGATCTACGAGATGAGCAATGATTCAGAAGTTACACGGTGGGTGGAGTGTCCTACTTATGACCAGACGACAGCATGGCATAGAAAACAAGTTGTTAGTATGGGAGGGACTGGTGAAAAACAAGGCAAATTGTGAACTCGTAAAACAAGCTCTTCATTCCTTTTGGAGCTACAGCATCTCTGGCATGGGCAAAAAGAGAGAGCTAAAGGCTTTAAAGATTTAACCCATGTAATGCGTCGTCTGAATTCTCATTCTGTGACCAGGAGATCAAAAGCAAATAAGCAGCACTGGTCAAATTAATTCTCGGATCATGTACAGTTACATTAATAAAATATTTGACTTTCTGACCACAATTTTTTTTCGGCTGTGATCAAGAAACCCTCGTGATATTCTACATACAAAAGCTGGAGCTAGCCCAAAAGATGAAGAGCAAACAGATTTTTGTAATGGATGTCAAATACCAGTTTAGGAGAAGAGAATAAAAGAAGACTTGGAAAACCCCCAGAAGTAACTTCACTGGAAGCATTCTGTTCCCCCCATCTATGTGTTCCTGTTTGCATAACAGGAGTTATGCAGTACCAGAGTTATAGAAGGAATCCTCTGGAAAACCCGTGGCAAAGGCAAGGAAGTAGGAGGCACCACACCAAGTGCTTTAGGAACTGAGTGTGTGGAAAATTCTAAGTGTGTGTGGAAATTTGTAGTATGAGGGAGATAAGCAGAAGGGCAACAATGAAGCTGCCCTGAATGAAAATACTTTTTTACAAGACCAAAGACTTTCAACGCTCCTGGACTGTTCAAGCCTAAATTGGAGTAGTTCTGGTATGCCAATAAGACTACTCGTTGCATAAATATCTGCAGCAGTTTTAAGATGCTACTGCCTGCTCCAGCTACTTGTACAGCCCTCTGCTGTCAATTAATGCAGCCATAGCAGGGCTGGGGAAGAGACCACGTGAGTGTTCCTCCTCCTCTCTTCTGCAAGCACCACCAATGACAGCAGTTGGAGTTAAGCTTTTAAAGCACAGGCTGACTTCTCACCGAAACAGATGAGCATTCATACAGTCTGCTCCACAGACATCTCCTTGGCAAGAGTAAGGCAGAATTAGGGGACAGTGCATTAAACACAGCAGGCTCCAAATAAAAGTATTGCAGTCTTGTACGTTCTGCTTACGCTTCCTTCTCTAACATAGTGCTGCGTGTCTAAAGCCCAGGCCAATCTTTGTGATTGCTCATCCAAAACAGCATTGACATCAAATGAAGTTTCACCCAAGCATTAGAGAATTTAATCTCTGCGTACAGAATGACTAAGAGGAATGAAACATGTCATTCTGCAGACAGCTATTTGCATAACACCATGCCTCAAGTTCACAATGTGGCTAAAGCACATTATAAGATTTACCTGTTGCTGGCGTACAGTGAATAATTGTCTGCCCCAGTTCCTCGTTTTCCTCATTTCTTAGAGCATCTGCATCAGCTGTATCCAAGTAAAAATGAAAAACAGGTTAGTTGTAGGAAGGAATGAAAAATAAGGGAAATGCAGTGAAGCTGCCTAGGACGGAAGCAGTCCTTTGAAAGATCAAAGGCCTCAGGCTTCATCAACGTTGAAGCCTTTAACAAGTGGAGCTGCTCTGGTTTGCTGTGTAAGGTCGAACACTCAGTGCAGAAATCACTGCTGCAGTTTGAGTTACTACTGCCTGTCCCAGCTACTCACAATGCTTTATAGCAAAGCAGCCACAGCTTTCATCACCAGGGAAAGTTCTATGGGCCTTGAAGTAGACAGTGGAAGGACAAGCCCTTTCTGAACAGAAGGTCGAAATACTGAGAACCATAAAACTTTTGTTCTGGCAGAGAATGACAGAAATGATAGAGAATAACAGAATAGTGGCACTTTAGAATTTAAAAAAAGAAAACTTTCATTTTTTTCCCCTTAAACAAGCAAATCTTGCATGTTTAGAAAGAACACGGCACTGCCTATCTGTGAGTAGCCATTAAGCACTTTCAGAAACAGCTTTTGTATCTCTGTAAAGATCTACGTTTTCCAAATTCCCTTATTCAAAGACAACATACACGGTTATTTGGTCTAGCCTGGCCCAAAATAATACTGCCGGTTCAGGACAATGAAACACTTACCCTTCTCACGATCCATGGAGGCACCTTGATCTTGGTGACTGGAATCTTCCGAGTTAGAGTTTAAATAAGAATCACAACCCCAAAACGCACAGCACTGGTAGGCATACGGCACAGAGAGTGACCTGAAACACAGGCAGAGCAACAAAGAGTTATAACCTGAGTTAAGATTACCGTTTATTAAAAATATTTAAGTGGCACACTTAAGTGCTAAAAAATGAAGCTTCTTTTTGTTACGGTCGCTAATAAAAAACTATTCCAAATTGGATCAGTTGTAACCATTTGTGATGAACTTTTGCACCGAGCTAAAGGACAGGTGATGCATCCAGGTCTGCATGTTCTGCTGAAACAACTACAAAGAAAATTCCATGATGTTTAGCTCTCTTTACTACTCTTAATACTCCATATACAAAAGAAATTCTGATCAGTGGTTGTGGCATTGCTGTACAAGCTAAACTGAAAACGAATTAAGCAAATTAATTAAAGAGCAACTGTTTTCTAAGAAAGTTAATTCCCAGATGACCGCAATGTTAAAAATATATCTTTCCTTCTCACTCTTTATTTTCTGGCCCTGAGATATTTTTTTTTCCCCCCACTATTTGTATGTTTGACAGAAATGATGCATAGTATTAATCCTGGGAGAGAAGGACAGCTGTGTAGAGTTTTAAAAAGTCCACATAAACAATGAGATAAGAGCAGCCCAGAAACTACTTTTTGCGACTCAAGGCTACAGTATCAACTATCTGCAGCATTGTTCCTGAAGTCTGTTCTTGGAAATATTTAGGAGGAATGTCAATCACAATGCATTAGTTCTCAAACACAGATCAAACCCTAAAAACCAATCTGCTGTTTCCCCAGGACAGCTGAGGCCCGACTTGGATTCCTTTGCAGGCCTTAGACAAAATAACAGTATCTTCATCTCCATTGTTTCCATCAGACGGTATGGAAAACAATTTCTAGCTGCTTCTTGAAGATTAAAATATTAATGTGCAGAAAGATCTTTGAAAATGCAAAGCAGTTAATCACTATCTGATCCACCTCCCACTGAAATCAGTACCAGGTTTCCATTTGAATGATTACTGTTACTCTCATGGTTTGCCTCCAAGAATAAACAGCACATGTACAAAGCGTGGTGATCATGGAACGAACCAGACACCTGCGTGTCTGCTCCCGTTTTCCACACTCTGAAAGACAGATGTGCTCAGTTCAATCACAAATGGAATCCACCCAAACCACCACTCCAAAGTCAGATGATATCTGCCTGAAAAGTGGTGGAGGAAGAATGTAAAAGGTTCCAAGAAAATTGTCTGAAAACAGTTTCTACCAGAACAGTCAGATGGCCTTTTATATGCACCCAGGTTAAGGGCTTACAGGACTCAGCAGACCGTTTGTCATGACCATTATCTAAACTGGCTTTATTTATTGTCATGTTACTTGTTCCTCTCAGTGCAGTGTTATTTACCAACGTACCGGAGCTTTGCAAAGTTCTTCGCTGCCAAAGCTTCTTTCAACTCAGAATTGCCTGCAAGTTTAAGCTGGTTCAGCCCACTCAATCCTTCAGTGGGAACCGAAGTGAGTTCGTTGAAACTTAGGTCTCTGAAATGTGAATATTAAGACAGTGTTACAAACAACATAAGTTTGAAGACCTTATAGCATATTCCTTATTGGAGTAGAAAGGTTTTTTAAGTCCCAAACCAAGGCAGTGGTCTAGCAAATGCCTGTCAGGGCAGCAGGCACTTTCAAGAAGCGTGCCCTGTATTCCCTCATCTAGTGAGAGGTTTTGTGATCCAGAGAAATGATATGTCCAACGGGCACCCACCAGCTTTAAGCTAGAAATATTTACTCTCTCGGCAATTTAATGGTAGAAAGAGTAGTTTACTGCACAGAATAGCCTACTTACAGGTTCACAATAGCTCCAACAGTGGTGAAAGCTTCCTTGTGGATCTGATGAATCTGATTTCTACTGAGGTCGCTGCAACGAATGCCAAATAAGATTATTTTAGCAATTTCATCAAAACTTTGTAACAGCCGCTGTACAGTGAAAAAAAAAAAACAAACAACTAAGGTGACAAATACATTATGCCTCTGTCAGAAAAGCTGAATCCTCCCATTTCTCCTTTGTCAGCCAGGTGCCAAATCCCTTGGTAAAGCAGCTGTATCCTGCTTCACTCCTCATCCCCAGAGTAGAATGCACCTCCCATTCCTGCCCCCTTTCCCTTCCTTCCTGGCTCTAGCAGCTCAGCCTGCGCTCCCCAAGGCAGAGGTCAGCTCTGAAATGACCCATTGCCAGGCTGGTCCCCTCGGTGACAACCCCACTTGTGGCAGGGCACAGATCAGGGAGGACAATAAAAGAACAAGCAGAAGGGAATCTGCTTTGCTGGATTTCAAATTCCAGATCCATCTCCTGCTGGACCACTGTGACTTATTTCATGACATTCTTTTTAAAACTTATGGATTTTTTTCCTGATCATTTCAACATTCCTATATAATTGTCATATAACTGGAGACGTAAGGGGAGGGAATAACTTTGTTTACTGGTCTGCTCTTCCTGAGGAAAACAAACAGGATCTCTTCAATAAATACTATATAATGGAATAATATAGTAATAACGTAATGCAAAATAGTGGACTATGGAAAACAAATGTCATTTTATTTCTCTCTCTCTGTATAAATATATAAATGTAACTTTATAGGCTAGGAAACCGAAATGGAGACTAGAAAGAATGGGACTGGAAGTAGCTGCTGCTAGTATCTCTTGTACATGGTTTGCTTCGCCTCAGGATCCAGCCTGCCTGGCCCTTTGCCATCAATTGGATTTGTAACACCAAACCCTGATTCCCGTGTAAACCCATGTCAAAGATGGTATCTTGTTCTACTCGGTATGAAGCCACGTGCACTTACAGGATACGAAGGGAGGACAGTCCTTGGAAGGTATCCTCTGCGATTTCATGGATTTGATTATGCTGTAAGGAACTGCAAAGTGAAAAAGAAATTGAATTTTATGGGCTAACTGGGCTGACTTCAAACCAAGAGACACCTTGGTGCCTGCTAATGCATAGATTTAGCCTTACCAACGGCAAGATTTTTCTCATTTCCCCTTGTAGGCAAATTATTTAAGTATTTTGTATTAGCCATGTTACTACAACCATGAAGCTCTTTCCTGGCATCTCTGCCCAATCCCAATTCACAACTCATTTAATTTAGGAAGAGACTGTTAAATGTGGACTGAATTATTTCCAAGCTAAAAGTAACACTTTGTGAACTTTGAAGAGTCACACTGAGATTTAAAACAAACCTACTTCATTCTGCAGGGAATCATCAGGCATATTCTAACCCTGGGTGCACTTTCATTTTTTAAAATACGGATTTATGAAAGGAAAATCTTGAGAAATGCTTCAGGAGCTAACAGGCAAGTTATACTTCCAGTTCAGTAGCTCCCTTTACAATGATCTATGTGCACAGTGAGCCAGATGTCAAGAGTATAACAGCAAAGGCCTGTGAGAAGTCTATTAGCCCCACTATCGTTTCAGGGAAAGAAGCTTGAGTGCAGCAGAGATAGAAGGAGAAGTAGGAACACACGCAGGTGGAAAAAACCGTGTAGGGTCTGGAAATTACACTGAAGAAGCTTTGAAGTAATAAAGTAAGGAAAAGCAAAGATAGGGTTTGACTGTATCTTACGGGGACTAGGGAAAAATACATTTTACACAAGCATAGGCTGATGTTGGACAGAACTAAAGGGTGGAAGAAATAAGAGACAGGAAGGAAACCAGATAAATACTCATTCCATTTATGCATATAGCAATAGTACTATTAAATGCAGGATTAAGGTGTCCTTCATTCTTCTTTGTGCCATAGGAACAATTAAACCTTAGGCTAATTGAGGAAAACTCAAGTGGTTGACTTTTCTGTCCAACACACCCCTCACATGAGATCATAGAATGGTTCTGGTTGGAAGGGACCTTAAAGATCATCCAGTTCCAACCCCGCTGCCCTGGGCAGGGACACCTCCCACCAGACCAGGTTGCTCAAAGCCCCATCCAGCCTGGCCTTGAACCCCTCCAGGGATGGAGCATCCACAGGACACCCACATCCTGGGCTACCTGTTCCAGAGCATCACCACAATGTCCATATTATCTCTCTCTGTCTCCTTAATCTTAGAATATGATGATCAAACATGAAACAAAGAAGTTTCTAAAGGCTTGGACTCAGAATACTAAGGAGGTAATAAAGGTAAAGAACATGTATTTCTACTTACATTTCTTCCAAGGAGTGGCATCCCGTAAAACTTGGGAGGTCCTTTATATTGTTATAAGACAAGTCCCTTCAAAACAGAAAATGGGAGAAAGCTTTTTAGTTTAACTCATCACTTGTAACCATTAAACAGAAATGGCAGAAAAATCTTTCTGCTAGAACATTCTGTGCAAAAACTAAGGGCAGTTTGGAGAAAATCATGACGGGAATCACAAGCACAATCTCTCCACAGCCATCCTAACTAACCCCAGTATGCACTTTGATTATACATAAATACACCCAAAGATGTGGAAAGACACAACTGCTATGTCAAGCTTGAAGCAGTCAGGAAATAGCAGAAATAAGGCTGTTTATGTAACTTTGTAAAATGTTGATTCATTGCCTTACATTTCACTCTATTCTTGAAACCTTTTTTAAAAGCTACATTTCTCTCTCCCACTTTTTCTCTCTGAATTCAGTGAACGACTTTCTTATTACTTTCCTGAAATATTCGACCAGTGATGGAAGCAACATTAAAAAAACTTCATCCCAAAACTCCCTATTGGACAAAATTAACAACTGAAACTATTGCTCTGTAACTGGAAAGTAATGGAGAAACAGGTCATGCTTTTGTAGGGGCCTCAACAGCTCTTGAGATCCCTCCCAACCAGTATTTTTGATTCTATTCTATTTCTACGTATACTCTATTTCACTGCTTTCAGCTCTTCCATCTGGATATATATGTACCCCAAAACCATACCATACAAATTCCCTGAATTCTGAGAGTTGTAATCTAAAAAGGTTTATTGATAATCTGGGTTTTTTTTAGAATAAACTGGATAGATGGCATGCAATGCAGGAATTTGGTGCAAACTTTGATTCAGTGTGCTGATACCTCCCTAAGAGCTAAAAACCCTCCGAATTTTCTGTGAAAGTGTGCAGCAAAAAGGGGGCTAGAAAATTCTAATTTCTGTTCGAAAGAAACTGCCATTTGAAAATAAATCCTATCATTCTTTTTCCTCAGTTTTTCTTCTATAAAACAGAACATATTTTTCTCCTCCACTTTTCAGCGCTTGCTGCTTCTGTCCTAAATTTTCCTTTTTGCATCCTTTGTAAACATGACTTTGCCTCTCCCCTCCCAATGGTTTCATTTACCAGTTAGGGGTGTTTTGGGTTTTTTTTCATTTATTTTAGTACATCCCCACTGCTTTTTCTGTCATGCCTTTGTATGACTATCCTCTCCCTAATCCTCACCTCCGTTTCTCTTGGTTTCTGATGTTCTTTCCTGTCTTCCCTGACACAAAAAGTCAAAGCACTATAACTAAACTCTTCCTTAACCTCTGAATGTAGATAAGTGTTGTGTTAAGAATCAATGATGGCAGAGTGAATTTGCAGATGCAAAGACTGTTCTGCAGCACCACCTTACATAGCTTTTATAACATATGAAAGAATATAAGGGAGACCCTCTTCCAGGAACAGAAGGCATTTCATCAACTCTGCCATGAATCTTGATTTGAAGAATCAAGAAACTGGAATCAGATTTCCAACTTTGATAGAACTACTAGGATGAGCAATTCTAAGCAATACTTCTGTTTTAAATTAGATTCAAGTTTCTTTTATAACATTTTGATGCAGATGAAAATAGGAGTACAATGTGTATACTTACAAAGTTCGTAGCACCTTTTGCTCTTGGCATAAATTAACAGGAATACTGTTTATCTTGGTCCCTGTTAGAGTTCTGTGAAAAAAACCCACCATATATAAATGTTTGCATGTTGATGGTGATGGCATAATAAGCATACATAAGAGGGGAATAAGGATGGCGTGTCAGCTACTGGGGTGCCAGATTCACCCACCAAAATTTTTTTGGTTTGTTTTTTTGGAAGAGGCCAACTTTTCTGTTTTTCAGTTCTGTGAGAGGGGGGTTAGTATCAATGGCCTTTTCATAGGCTGTTGTCAGCTCACCCTACTAAAAAATTTAATTAAGGTATACCACAGTAAGAAAAGCTATACAAATACATTTATTAACAGGAAGAGAACAGATATCCAGTTGCTCTCCAGATACCAATCACTTTGATCATTTCACAAGAAGCAAATCCAAGAAATTATTGGAAATTATTTCCATAAAAGATACTTACAAGCTCTCCAGATTAACGGTTCCTGTCAAATTAGGAAACCACTGCACCATGCTGGCACCCCGAATGACCCTACAAAAATCCCCACAAAAATTAGCTGCAAACTATTATGCAAATCAACTGTGACATTCAATCCCACTGTCAGGTAGATATTTTCACTAAGGAGACATTATAACATTCTTATTGCTTTTGTTTAAGTTTTACACACGAATAGTGCGTAAAAGATAAGCCTTTTCACTGCTTCTTATAGTAGTAATCTGCTTAATAAATTACTCCTCCATTAGCAAACAACTGGAATTCATCAAGCTGGAAGGAGTTGTATCAATACAGGCACGAGAAGGGCATAAACTCCCAGGCAGTTTGCAGTTGAGAGTTTGAAGCCTCACTCCATTTTGCTCATTCGTCACCCCCAGAACTGCTACCTTTTGAGAGCGTGCATGCACTAACTTGCAAAACATTCTCACAATGTACATCCCTGTTCAAAAACCACCCAGGACATATTGCAGTTTGTTTAAGTAAGAATCTGAGCATTTGGCCTGAGGTTATGTGTCTTATGCAAGGTAATGAAGATTACAAAAAAAAAAAAAAAGAAAAGGGTTGCAGAGCATATTTACTAGAGCTTCTTAAGAAATTGGATATTCCCAACAATAACAATGTTTATTGAAGCTTACTGCAAAAAAATTATAAGGCAGTCAAAAGATTTAGTTATTTTGAGTTCTTAGCCACAATATTTCATATCCATTTATCATACTGTATAGTTGAGAGGATACTTACAGGGAATGAAGATCTGACAGATTCTGAAATGCTGAGTTCCCCACAAAAGACAAAGGATTATCATACAAATGTCTGGGAAATGAAAAACATATTTCAATCGTTGTTCTTACAGTCACTGTCTGCAAAGACTAAAAATAGATGCAGGAAAATTACTTACATCGTTCTTAGAAGAGGGTTTCCTGCAAATGCACCATCAGGAATTACGGAAATGTAGTTACTGTGAAATCCCCTAAAGATATTAGCAAAGAAGAAAACCAACATTTAAAAATATACTGCCAATGGATTCAATCAACAGTCATTTTCTTCACACCTACTCAATTCCCAATCCTGCCAAAACCAGGATTGTAGTTAAAAAGGACTAAGTCTAACTGTAGGAATAACTTAGAAGGCGTGATTTCTGCCTACTGCATATCAGCTAAACCGAAAATATTTCATTAGAAAGAAACTATTCTGTTCAAAACATGATTCTGTGCTTTCTCTCTTCTTCCTCCTCTCTTAAGGAGGGGATAGGGAAAACACGTGTGATCACTGAATACTTAATTCTGCTTCTGGAGGCCAAAACCAGCTCATGATTAAGATCTATGCTAATGGGTCTTCTGAATAAATTGCTTGCTTATATAACTCCAAAATAATTTTCAATAGGTTCCCTCTCTAGCTGATGATTATATTTTCCTTTAATTATAGCTTCACTTAACATAATTTAATCTGATTTAGGTTGCTGCATAATGAGACAAGCATTCTTAAATACAGGAATTTCTTTTCTCTTTTTATTTATGGAAAGAAGAAAGAAAACTGGTAAAAAGGGAGAATAAGTAATACTCACAACTCCTTTAGATTTGGGAGTGCTTTTATGGCTTCAGGGAACTCTACCATGTTATTATAATTTAAATCCCTAGAAGAAGCAAAGCAGGAAAATTATAAAGTTATCAATAGTGGTCATGAATTGTCAAAATAGTTTTTAAGACAATTCACTGGAAGTAAAAAGTTCTCAGAATATCTTTAGCTAGAGCATAGAATAACTTTAACTTAGATATTTAGTCTTCTGATGTTTTACATGCTTTATAACCAGCTAATAACTTAGGTAAGATATTTAATATTATCCAGAGGATTATGCCTATTAAGTCAAATAACATTTCTTTACAGCAAAGCTCAGTATTTTTCAATACTTCACAGATTTTTCTTCAACAGAATTTACATGGAAATGAACTAATATTTCTAAATTTTAAAAAAGTAAATATAAATAGCTACTCTTCGGTAACTTACTAAGAAAACTTACCTTTTGGGCTTTATAAAAAAAAGCCCAGTAAATAGTCTGTTAGTAACAGCAGAGCTTGTAGCAAAACCAGTTACAAATACTGAACAGAGGCAGCAGGAAATCTCATCACACTGAACCAGCTCATGTCGGTGGTAGGGATCTGTTGAGATCTCTGCTAACCTGCTGCCACCATTCTAGCAGTAATGGCAGGACCTCCTACAGGCCTTTTTCCACACAAGGGGTTCCTTACGAGCCGCAAAAACATTTTGAGAGTCTTACACCAGCTGTGCATATTTACATAGCATCTAATTAATTGGGGTTCCAAGAGAATGGCAAGGTAGTTGGAGTAAGTCCTGGACTCATCCAAACTCCTAATGTTAACGGAGCCTGTCACCGGGTTGCCCTTGCCCTCCTACATTTGTTTTATTTATTTAGCATTCTCCTAAGCATAATAAGATGCACTGCTGAAGGAGATAGTGCTTATTAGACATTCACTGAGTGATGGCCCAGTTCTGGGCCAAGCAGGAGTTGTCAGTGGGGGCGACACACACAGGGTGAGGGGAAGGTGATGTTTCCCACTCCCCTCCCCTCTTTCTGTCTGCAGGCAACATAAGGCTCACTGTTTCTGATAAACTAGCCCATAACCTAAATATTTGCCAAGTATTTGAAAGGATCTCAGGTGAATCTCTTGTATGAGAGGCTGGGAACTGGGAGCTGGGCTGGTTTCCACCAGCCTGCAGAGTGTGGGTTGAGGAGCTGCGGGGAGGCATGAGCCACAGCCTCCTTGGCAGTGCCCATTCAGTAACGGAGGAGCAGTGGAGAAACAGCCCTCTGGGGCCCCCTGAGAAACCTCCTACCATCACACAACGGTTTTGGCAGTGTAATCTTAGATATGTTTAATCCTACAGTAAACCTAAGAAACAAATATTTGTCCCTTATCACCCACGGGGCCACTCAAACACTTCTGATACATCCACCTCACTCAGTGGAGCGCTGTGCAAAGATACACCAGTTAGACCAGGGCTAGGAACACTATAGCCACATCTTCCAGCGTGACATTTCACCCAGGCTAATATTTACCTGCTTCTCAACATAGTTAATTAGTTTTGGTGGAGCACTGCACTGATACCAGCCTTGGGCTCTGAAGCCTGAGCTGGATGGTGATACGTGTTGTGCAGTGCACACATGCCTTATTTGCAGTATCTTCACCGTACCAGTAAGGTAACCTTGATTAAGCCAGGAATGAGACAAACACTGAACAATGAGATACTTTAAGAAGCATACTTACAAGGTTTCCAGGTTGTCTAGTCCATCAAAACAGTGTTTTCCTATAGTTTTTATTTTATTGTTATGAAGATGTCTAAAAAGCAAAAATAAAACAAGTATTTGTGAATTATTTCATGTTTAACACGTTAACAGATAGTTCTATGAAATCAAGACAGTTAAATGACTTAGAAAAAACATTGCATGGGGTGGATTATGCACAAGAATGTCTTTCACTTCCAGACAGAAATATTTCATCCTCATATGGGAACAGAATAGATTGCCCGCAGTCAAGACAACCTATTTTAAATGTTTACTCACTATCCACAAGCGTGATAAAAATATGACTAACATATAAATCAAACTAATTTTTCATCTTCATCCTTGGAGATATCTAAGACTGCGCAGAAACAGGTCTGTGGCAGGTAATATTTTCTTCTTTTAATATCTCTGAAAGCTTTCTCTGACAACCATTGGTTTGAAACATTCATTGCTAAAATGAGATGTCAGGAAAATATACATCAATTTCATTACCCATGGCCCACTCGACTTTCTGTTTGGGAGAAAGTCTTTAGACAACTGAGCTGAAACATAGCAAAATACCATTTCCAGTGCCACCCTAGATTAATCAAAACTGTAACCAAGGAGAGAATCAGAGCAACCCGTGAAATACAGTTACAAATACTCACAGAACAACAAGACTGGAGAGGTTTGTGAAGGCGTAGTCAGGAATGTGCGTTATTTTGTTGAGAGCCAGCGTTAAGGCCTGCAGAGAGGGCAGGTTGCTGAGCGGGTAGATGGGAACTTCTGTCAAACTGTTGTCGTCCAACCAAAGGTGACGCAACTGCACCAGACCCTCAAAACTGTCCTCTGGTATGGCAGTGATATGGTTAGCGTCCAACCGCCTACATGGAAACAGAAAGGATTCACATAGTAAACTCACAAACTACAGGTAGCTAAAAACATCAATTAAAGTCCTATTGCTCCTGAATTATTTTTTAAGCCTGAATACGCTTTACTGAAATAGTATCGGAAAGTTTGTAGGTTTACCGAATGATGCATCTCAAGGTAAATGAAGAGCCCATTAAAGTGTCATAAAAAAGCTTCTCAGATGTTTTTAATAAAACACTTTTAACAAATTCATATGCTTAGAATCAGCTTGAAGTGAATGGGTAACTCTACAGATATTTCTCCCCCCAATGCAACCTGCAGCTGTGAGTACTGAAACAAGTCTTCAAAATGGTAGCCTGATAGCGTATCAAAGCTTGCAGAAGCATTGGCTCATTTGAGCTGATTACCCCTCTAGCTAAACTGTCGATAGCATCGTGTACCATCACATGCTTTGTTTCATGGTGCTGCCATACTCCTTAAGCAACTCCTTTATAGAACAAGATTATTATTAAAGTTATTATAATTATAAACAGTTGTTCAACAATGACAGAGTTATGAATTATCCCAACAAATAAAACATTGTATCATCAACTAAAACTGAGAAATTTCTTTCACCCTTGCACCTGTGCCTTTCTAACGTACTCCCCAACAAAATATGCCATCGACGCTGCTGAAGATTGTACGTTACCGGATTTTGTCATCACACTTTTTCCTCAAATGAGTTCCGATGGCAAACACTCCCAGTAGTAACACACACGGAGAGTGACTTAACGATCTTTCGTACTGAAATTCAAACCACGTGCGACAATTCTTTCTGCTGCAGTTAGTGGCTCACCTATGCTACGGGGTCTCAGCGCTTCTTCAGGTTTCAAAGCGTCAAAAAAGAAAAAAAAAAAGCAAAACACGAACTCCACACCTGGAAACCTAGGAGGCTGAAATGCACATCCTCAGCGCTGGCTCCAGATGTGACGCCCTCACGACGGGAGATGCAGGTGTTACTGCCAGAGTCTCCCCAAAACTCCTGATCCGTGACAACTGACAAACCCGATACTCTTGTCTGGTGGCTTTGGCAGCGACAGCAGAAGCTCTGCTGCGGAACGACACGTGCTTTTTTCTCCTGCAACACCCTCTGAACCAATCTGGGTTTACATCTTCCCACACCAGCAGTGCAGTTTCTTGGACAGCATCACCAGCACACGGGGCAGGCAAAAGGCACAGACAGGGACCCATCCAGGTTCACTGTCACTACACCACGTAACCAGATGTGTCGGGGACAATAGTGGAAAACCACCCCTACTAAAAGCTTCAACTTGGATTTACACAGATGGAAGCCCCAGGAACGGGCAGCAGCAAGGGATGACCCAGGGAGAAGCAAAATGTTAATAAAGCTCTATTCTTTGTCTAAGGATGAGAGGAAAGGTCAGCAGTGACAGCCCAGGAGATGGAAAAAAGGGACTGTAACCAATCTGAGGCAGCACAGGGCTGAGAGCAACAGGCAATGTTTGACTGTCCCCTGCCCTTGAGGCTGTCTTCTCTGGGTCAACACACCTGAACCGTGGTGACTTCACTGCAAACACGGAAGAAAACACCTTGCGTAACTGCTTTGAAGCGACTGGTGCACCAGCCATGGAATGCAGGCTGCTGTCTGGGGAGGCACAACGCTCCTCCATTAGCATCCCTGTTCATTACAATACAAATCAGCACAAGTTTGGAGTTATATTAAGCATTCACCGTGTTTCTGTAGCCATGATCAGACATGCTCTTGAAAGTCTAGCTGGGTTAGTTTAAGAAGTCACTGCCTGCAGCCATCCGTCCTGTCCCTCTCTGGGCTGGCAGAGGGGACCAAGTCACGGCGCTACATTTGTCCCCAGGTAGTGAAAGTGCTTCTGGACCCCAGCACTTAAAGGATGTGCTGAATTCAGAGGGAGGAGACAAGCTCCACCAAGAATGAATGCACTTAATCTGCTTCTGTGAAAGAAGAGTTTTGTTGTTGTGATGTACAAGGCTTAAATATTTCAAATTATTAGGGAAAAAAGTCAGCAGATGAACTTTCATGTAATAAAGTCAAGAAATGCATCAAGTTGAGTAACATACACCAATATAAGTGGGAACTTGTAAAACTATCTGCAGTCAAAGGCTCTCTCCTAAGATGAGTGAGATGCCATTAGCTCTAAAGCTGTACATCAAAGAGCTAATCCCTATGGTTCATATACTGGCACCCCCTTATCATTTTGCCCCATGGTCTGACAGGTGTGTACGTTATTCTGTTTGAATGCTTTTAGGCTGCACTGAGACTGGAACATTTCAGAGAAATTAAATGCCTAATGATAATAAAGAAAAAAAAAAAAAAAAAAGGGGGTGGGGGGAGTGGGTAAGGAAAAAAGCCTGCGGCTCCGCTTCAGAAATTAAAAAAAAAAAAACACAACACAACACCCAAACTTGAAATTACCTGTCTTTCTTCTCCCTCCTAAATTCACACACCTCCCTGAAGATCAAAAGAATTATTTTCCAGTGGAATAAACATATCCGAGTCTTCTCTTCCAACTAATTTCTCCCTGCCCCTCCCTCTCCCCCCCTCCTTTTTTGTCTCCTTTTCAAGGGAAGCAGCACACTCGGGAGGCAGCCCTCAGTCCTTGTGACTACTTGCCAATGCTGATGTTTGTACCTTCTCTGTTCTCCCTGATAAATTCCATTTACTCTGGTAGACTTTGGAAAAGAAAAACACACCATGAAGCCCCAAGCCTGCTCCTCCTCTCCCACTGTTAAAGCAGAAGATGACCAGAGAGAGGAAGGACGGATGCACGCAACGAGGGAGTCAAACTCTTGGCCAGGGATAACAAAGAGGGTCATGGAGAAGATGATGGACCCTTCATCCCCAGCTTGCTTTGCCAAGACCTCTGTCACCTCAGCACAGGTGGATCAAGTACCCAAGTAACTCTGCATCTTAACCTGATGGCTTTCCACAGCCATCCAGTCTGTCATGTTCATCTTCTCCTGCCTACAGCAGTAAAACTGAGGGGGGAAAGAACATCGCCCACTGTGATCACTGAGCAAGGAGGTTTGGGAGGTGAGAGAGGGCTCTTTTCTGTCTCTCTGACGCTTCTTTGCATCATCTTAACAAATGCAACGTCTGCATAGAGCTGAAAGTAACTAGCAATGTCAAGCGGAAAGACGGGACATCATGCTGTGCTTATTTGTGCGTGTCTCCATTTACATAGAGACTTCCAGCTCTGAAGACCACTGTACTAGCCCAACGCTTTCCCAGAGGCCAACGGATCCATCAAAAAATAGATGAAAAAGGATGGTTTGCCTGGAGTTCCATTGAGCTGCATTTACGCTTTTAAAGGGAAAACCTGTGATTTACAAATGTTACAGGAACAAGCACAGCATCAAAAGAACCATAGTGGGTACTATGATTGCACAAAAAATATTTATTGGTGCTGGATTTCTGCTATTACTTGTCATACCTCAAGACGTATTTTTAACTAATTCAGTCATTTCTGTCTTATCCACATTTTTGTGTTCCTTCGTGCCTCTGTGTAAGCCTGATGCGCCACAGTTATTCTTTTTTCCCCTCTTATTCACATTGTGTTCAGTGCACAAAATACAGCTGAAATGCTTCCATTTCATGTGAAATGCACATCATGGAGTACTTCGTGAAACAACTGAAAAGCCAATCTAAAATATTTGACAACTTCCACAAAATACAACAACTAAGGACCACACCTTTTCTTTGAGATGGGATAAGGGAGCATTCACTAGCTCCAGTAACTAGCAAAAAGCAAGTACTATTCTTCACTTGGACTGAACTTCTACAAAGACGTTCCTTTTCCATTAAAGTGTTAAAGATAAGACTATGTTCTTTAAATTAGAGCTTGCAGCATGTACTTAAATTCCTTAATCTTTCAGAAGCTACTCCAATTCCAGCTTCCCTATAGGCACTGGCTTGTGAGAGACCTTTACATTTTAGTCTATAAATTCAGAGTTCACTTGCGGAGCTGTCATCTTCACTTTTATTAGCTGTCAAGTTCTCTCCTCACACAAAGTCCAACTCCGCAAGAGAAAAGAGCAGAAGGATGATAGAAACCTATATATTCAGCAGCTCTTACATCAGCATTTGACATATTTTCAAAACAATTGAAGAACATGGCAACCTAAAGGTCTTCAAACAATTAACTCGGCTTTAAGGAAACTGTAAAACTAATATGAACTCCTACCTCAACTCAAACGAATAAAAGTTCCAATCTAACACACACGCAGATATGATTTTTTTTAATACTTATATAGTAGTATAAACACACACAAAATTATCATTCCAACTCCCATATATTTCAAATTTTCACAAAGCCTTTTCACTACAAATCTCAGGCTGAGCCTACCAGGAGCCGGCTAGTGTATGGAGAGCAGGTACCTGAGATATGGCACAACTTTTTAAATACATTTTGGGTGTTTGACACACTGCACCACACTGAACCGCAGCAGGAACCGCTGTGCCAGACACTTGCACAGAAGCAGGTGCTTGCCCATGAAGAGAATGGGCACAGCACCTATTGACATGTCCCCATGTGGGCTGGCCAGGCTGTGAAACCAGCAGCTTTGTGTGATCCCAGCTGGTCCAGAGGGAGCAGGATTGGGACATGGAGAGCCATGCACAAACTTCAGCAGAGGGAGAAGAAAAATCCTGTGTTTTGCTCTTATCCTGTAGTCTCTCCAGGCAAGTTATGGTCAACTCTTGCTCCCCTGAGACAAACCACCAGCCATCGCTCCCTCCTTGCCTTGCAAATGCAAGATACATCTCAAAAACATCATCTTAGTAATAATATTCATTATGAACGTACTACTGCCACATATTTTGTTATCACTATTTGCCTGGGAAGAGGAGACCATGGCAGATTTCTTTGTAGTTCCTATCCCAGCCTTACTAGCTCCCATCTGTGGCCACTCTCAGCCTTCCAGGCTTCAGCAACTGGGAACTTTAACAACCTTGTAGTAATAGCAGGAGTTTAACATTGATGTTAACAAAAGGAAAATGACTCCCAACTCTTGTGTTAAACCACTTCTGCTCAATGGCAATCATTAGAGAACTTTGCTCTTTAGAGTGCTCCTTCAAAAACCACAAAGAAATCACTCAAATAACACTGGAGCAGATTTTTAGGTTTTGAAGTTGAGCACTGATAAGCCCGGGACCTAGGAAATTCTGCTACAATTGCAAGGCAATAAACCCACCGTGTTAACAGAGGCACTTTAAAATACTCAGCGCGTTTGCTCACTGTATCAAGCGGCAGCTCTCTGGACCTCACGCGTTGTGAACATCAGAACAAGGATTTGCTTTATTCAAGGACAAATTTACAGCAGCTCTCAGAAATTAATGATACATGCCAAAGCTATTTCAGCCACCAGTACTGATGTGCCAGCACATCTAATTGTTCCATTTAGATGTTTAAGCTGGTAACAGTCACAGCTCATACAAAAACTGCTGGAAATGACCCACAGAGGATTCAGCTGAGCTTCACCCACATGCTGTGTAACTTCCACCATCCCAGTTAAGATTCTGATCATTCAGTTTCTACGTAAATTTCCTGATTTTTATTTAAACATCAGCGATTCCTTAAGCAAGCCCAGACAGTTAAAAAAAAAAAAAGTCCCAGAGATTCCTGAAGCTCCCAAGAAATACCCATATCTCACTTTCAAGAAAACCAGAACAGCTTCATAGAAAAATGAGACTTCTGTCATTCAGCAAGTATGTAAAGTTCACGAAGCAGTATATTTCAACTGCTGCATATTTAAAGATTTTTCAGCACAATCAAACATGCTCAGGAGAGCTCTTACACATTCATTACTCTAAAAAAAATGCAAGAGAGAAAAGCATATTCAGCATAATTAAGTTTGATTTGGTTTTGCAGGTTAAAAAGAAAACATATGCAAATTTCTTCCTTTCCCATTCTGCTGTCAATAGTTTAATCCTATATCTTAACACAGACTCACTTGAGGGCTGGTCCCCTTCAACCCTTTAATAACAGCAAAGCAGGGAACCAAAAAACCTCTGAAGACAACCCATTAAAAATTGGTTGGTTGAAAAACCACCTGCCACTGTTAAAGGCACATACTATATACAAGACCGTACAATGCTTCTTAACTTCATCTAGTCATTGCTGTAAATGAACATTTCCCACAGCCTCCCAGACAAGATTATCCTTACAGATACCCCTGTCCTTCAAAACTCGATAATCATAGAATCATAGAATCATAGAATTTCCCAGGCCGGAAGGGACCTCCAAGGGTCATCTAGTCCGACCTCCCCGCAGTCAGCAGGGACACCCCCAACTAGACCAGGTTGCCCAGGGCCTCGTCGAGCCTCTCCTTGAATATCTCCAGGGATGGGGCCTCAACCACCTCCCTGGGCAACCTGTTCCAGTGCTCCACCACCCTCACAGTAAAGAACCCCCTCCTGATCTCCAATCTAAATCTGTTCCCCTCCAGCTTGAAGCCATTTCCCCTCGTCCTGTCACTACAGGCCTTTCTAAACAGGTTCTCCCCAGCCTTCCTGTAGGCTCCCTTCAGGTACTGGAAGGCTGCTATTAGGTCTCCCCGGAGCCTCCTCTTCTCCAGGCTGAACAACCCCAGTTCCTTCAGCCTGTCCTTGTAGCAGAGGTGCTCCATCCCCTTGATCATCCTTGTGGCCCTCCTCTGGACCCTCTCCATCAGGTCCATGTCCTTCTTGTATTGAGGGCTCCAGACCTGCACACAATACTCCAGGTGAGGTCTCACCAGAGCAAAGTGGCAGAATCCCCTCTCTGGACCTGCTGGCAACGCTTCTTTTGATGCAGCCCAGGATGCGATTGGCCTTCTGGGCTGCAGCACCCCAAGATTATCAACAGAAGCCATAAAACATGCTTTAAGAAAAAATAAGCAGAATTAGAACAAAACTGTATTTTTTGACACAAGACAGTCCTCTCCCAATTCAAGGATCTTTCCTTCTGACACTGTTCAACATGCTTATGGCTTATGTTACTAAAATAGTCACTGATGTGGACTGCCTCTTAAAGCTGTGTGGTTTCATTATGGTACCAGCAGAACGTTTCTAGATTTGATTTGGGGTTTAGTTTTTTTAATAGATACAGATGTAGCTTGATCTGTACAAGGAATCCCGCCTAAAATAAGAAAAAGCTAGAAAAGGAAGGCTATAGCACATTTAAAATGTGTCCTGAGTGAAACATGCCTCCCTCCTCTGTCCCCATCCCTTCACTGTACATTTTTACCCTGCAAAGCGAGGGTAAAATCCCACATTCACTGTACATTTTTACCCTGCAAAGCGAGATCCTGCTCTCATTTCTCCCAATCCCACGCTAGGACCCCAGCCTTTCCTGCCTGGGCCAAGCCGATTCCCTCTCCCAGAAAAACACAATCCCATTCCAGTTCGGCACGTTCGTGCCTCCTGCCTCATCCTGCCTGGAGCCTGCTCCAGCCTTCCGAGATAGGGACGCAGACGGCAGAACTGGTTAGGATGCTGCAGCGCAGCCCGGGCTGCGGAGCCAGAACCGCTGCTGGGTACCACAGCAAAATCACTGCTGACCACAGGCGTGAAGGCGCTCACCCTGCAGCTCAGGTGAACACCCACACGCCCAGAAAGGCAGGAGCTATCACAGTTGAGCACCACCCTGGCACGGCCCCAGCGCCCACAGTTTGGGAATCTGGCATAACAGCGTAGCTGCAGCGCTTTGAACTGCTGCTGCAGCAGGCCCGAATATTCCCTGCGTGCGGGCATGTGTGCACATGTGGAGGGACAATACCTTGCTGATGCCTCAACTACAATTATAAATTGTCTCTGATAACATTAGCAGCTATTGACAAGCTTTCAGAAACGACTCCTGGATTTGATGGCAAATGCCCGCTGAAATTTTTTTGAGTTTAAAATAAATGGAACACAGATCTCCTTTCCAAAGCCTCTGAAAGTCTTTGTTTAAAGAACATCGTTCCAGTGTTCATCACACGCTGAGGATTGTACTAGAATATTCTGTCCTATGACTTGAAATTCATACATAGCTGGGTTTCTGGGCTGAGTTGGAGCAACTCTAGCAGTTGCTGTAGTTTACAGTACTATTTTACAAATCCCCACATTCTGGGTCAAAGCTCAGAATAAACAGTGTTACCAAAATAAGTCATTGCAGTTAAATATGCTAAAGCACTTAAAGAAGTGACCCTCTGAAATGGTTTCCCTGGTCCTTCCAGGCCCTGTGCATGCTGTGGGAGCAGCACATGCTCTGCCACCTCTGGCTCTCCTCTCCGTATGACCCTCAGATCATCCATAAACCTCACCGACACCACACCACTTCATTATCTTGTGATAATAATAAAAATACACTGCTGCTGTTTTGCAGTAATTGAAACATATCAAGGCTATTGCTTACATTTGTGAAGCTCCTGATTTGTCAGGTTCTTCTGCTACCAAAAGCTGTGGGCACGAGCTGGGCAACTAATGCCTTCTGTCTCGGTAGTGCAGTCCCACAGTCCCAGATATCAGTGTCTCGCAATGCAAGAATCCATCCTGCCAGATAAACTTCTTTGGGGTGCTAGACAACGAGTTTCCACTCAGTAAAACTCTTTCATTTCACTAAATTCCACCTCCATAAATAAGGACTCTATTCTAACCCTTTCAGAGGCCAGAGCTGGGAAAATATCCAACGTAAATAGAAAATAAAGAGCTGTCGTTTAGTATTCTGAACCAGGCTGGCTCCTCGCCAGCTATAATATAAACATTAGAGATCATGAAGCTTCTGTAACCATCTTCTTTATTTCCACCCAGGTATGTTTACTGGGCTTGTTAATACATACAGTGTGGCAACCGCCTTCCTACGCAGGTAGAAATTGGAGCACATTAAGAGAGAAATCGGAGAGTTCTACAGGAGTTGCAAACCAAATGATTATCAATATAGTATAAACTTTTATGAGCCAGTAATTTGTGTCTTCACCAAGAAAAAATCCCCCTAAAGCCTACTTCAGAGCAAACTGGGAAACTGCCAGAAAAGACTCAGTTAAGTGATGTTTAAACTTGCATGGTTTGGACAGAGAGCGTATATTTAAAAGGTAGAAGCAGGTTTTCGAACATATATTCTGCAAAGAGTTATTTTAGAAGAAGGTCACAGCAGTTCAGGAGCTTTAAATCCATTTTCGACACAAATCACTTCCCCCCCGCCCTTTTTTTTTATTTTTAATTAATAAAGCAACATGCTGACACTCATGTTTCCATGCTCACAAACAAAATTCAGAGAACCAGTCCTACATTCCTTTGCCAGAAGGCGCTCCCTACATTAGTAGGGAACGTGCATAAATACACTGTAATTTTATGAGTGATACAATAAACTGAAAGTTTTCCTGAAATTCATTAAAATGACAGAAATGCATTCTGGTGAAGTAAACAAATCGCACAGGGAAAATGCTTTTATATTGCTGAATACACTTGTCTCAAAAACCATTTTATTCTCAAACTGCTGCCAATTGTAACAAGTGATGGTGATCTCGGGATGCAGACAGCATCCTTCTTGGGGACAGAGAATGGGACAACCCAAAGCCTGATTCACATCAGCAGATCCTTCCGAGCTTCTGGCACTGACAACTTCCAGACTGGATTTGCCCACCGTATTTCTAACAGCTATTCTGAAGTCTCCATTTGTTTTTTCCTCCCCAAAAGAAGTAACCAGTAGCTTGCTACTTATTAACCCAATTTCCTCTTTTACGGCTTCCTAAAATTGATACAATTTATCATTTTACTATGACCAATTAAGCTCCCAGAAAGGGAAAACTCACCACACTTTAAATTGTTACTATTATGTTTTAATTACTTATGGCAAGCGATTATATTGGTTACATTATACAATATTAGGTAATAATTTTCAACAACTGTCTGCTTTTTTAAAATGGCTCTAACATCATCTTTCCAATTGTATTAAAAATGCATGATTTATAAAAGAGAGAGAAATACTGGCTTAATTTATACATTCATTATTTTTCCTTTAGCTTTGTCCCTTCCCTTTTGCACATAAGGTTATCATCAAACCAGCAACTGGAGATTTAATAATTTAAACTTTAATTAGAGAACAAACATTACTGTAAGTAAGTAGAGGAAAAAAAAAAAGCACATTCATCGAAAATGAAATGGATGATTTGTAGACAACAAAAGTATTTACTAAAGTAGTTTCCTTTTTTGGCATCACAGAAATGCTGGAAGCTAGGAAGGAGCTTTGTTTTGTGTTTTTTTTTAATTACTAAAGGGTTATTCACACCATCTAATTTGAAGGATCTTTATTACACTGCATAGCGTTTGCACAAAGCAGACTTGGTGCTCAAACCAAGGTGTGCTCTCTCCTACGCGCACACACACACTAAAACAAGGGGGAAACACAGATATTAAGTCTGGAAAATGGAAACCTGCGTCTGTCCTACCCTTGGATCCAAAAAGCCTGGAAAAGTCTGTGCCAAGCCGTGGCATCAGAACTGGCTGCTCTGTCTGGCTGGGAGCTGTGTGCTTCCCATGCTGGATGGCTGCTGAGCAGCCCGGCAGAAGCGGGTCCGGGGGCTGCCCTGGGAGATGCCACGTCCCCCCGCTCACTGCACGGGGTCCTGCTCCCCAGCCCCATAACCCCCAGCCCCCCTCGCTCTGCCCCGTAACCCCCAGCCCCCCTCGCTCTGCCCCGGGCTCGCTCCCGCCGGGAAAAGGCAGGAGTACTCGAGCGACTGCGAGAAGGAAGGTTAGTGGCCAAGATCCAAGTTTAGGGAATGCAGAAAGCACCTTTGCAAAAGTTGCGCAATTAAGTTTGCAAAGCTATTTTGCAAACCTGATTTTTTTTATTTTTGCAAAACTATTCCACAATCTGATGCAACAGCAACAACCGAAAGAAATAGGATCTTCAGGCAGAAACCTGAACTTGAGCGCAGAGGAAACAGATCATCTGCCCTCTCTCTCTCTCTCTGCAGGTAAGGAGAAAGGAGGAAAAATTTTGTGAAGCCCTTCCCCCCTCCGCCTCCTCATCACAGCGATAAGCATCTACCACCTAGAGAGCTGTAACTAACTATTAAGGGCTGATTAAGATGCTTTATAAAACATAATAAGCCATGAGATAGTACAAGCACATATGAAATATCTTATGAGCAACTAGCAATAATGGCTGAGGTGTTCATAACTGACAGTGATTTCAACACCTTCCAGTCAAACCAATACTACGCACGTCTCAAGCAATATACTCCTTCCCAGAAACCCCTTTTCCTCCTCCAGATACAAAAGCCACGGGCATGATTCATTTTTGCACAACATTTTAAAATTGCTTAAACACCTTAGGACATGCAAGAAGGATGATAAATGTTTAACTCCACCACCGCTGCGTTTATACAGCAGTCCTGTACCTGGGTTTGGGTTTTGAAAGAGTTTGGATTTGGGTCACCCCAAAGATGAAAAATAAAATTCCTTATGAACTTGAGTAACTTTGCTCCAGTTGCAACTGCAGCATCAGAAAGTCCAGGTACGTCATGACACATACACAATTATACTTCAAAACTCCACAGAATCAAGCAAAGGTGTACAAAGTGACTGAAAGTGGAACTTGGAGAACAATACGAGAAACAAGAGCAAAGGAAGAAAACTTACAAGGACTGTAAACCGCTTAATCCTCTGATGGCCTCATTAGGTACAGTCTTCAGCTGATTGTTCTGCAGGGTTCTGTAAAAATCCACTATGTTAGTAAAGGAGAATTTGACAATAAGCTTTATCAACAGTAGAGGTGACAGAAGAGCCCATGGTCCTCTTACAGTTTCACAGACTTTTAGCGTATATAAAAGCATGTAGAATTATCAAGACCAGATACCCAAAGGCAATAATGAAACAAGAAAATGGTATGTTTCAGTTTTATTTGCAACTCATTAATTGGCAGAGAACAAGCCTCTGACATAATACACTGAAAATCCCCTGGGAACTCACTGAAGAGGTTGAGTAACTTAACACTAGCACAAATTTGCTACAGCGAACGATATTTTATTATTTTCTTGTGAAATCATCCTATATGTGCTACAAAATACACAAACCTCTAATTTTTCTTAAAGCCGCATCAATACACAACGCATTAACAATCTAATTTACAAAGTGTGTTCACAACAAAGCACCTCTGGGCAAACATTAAGAAGACACAGAAGGAAACTAGAGCCAAGCTGAATTAAGCTATACTGGTTTTCTTTTTAAGAACTTCTCCTATAGATCAACATATTATTGCGTGATGAGTTCTTTTATAAGGAGAAAGCAAGTAACTAAGATCTCACACATTATAAAATATTACTAGATCTTGGAGTATACTTGGGTAAAATGCAAGTTGTCAAGTTTACTGTTAATTAACATCCAAGTCCCAAATTTTTCCAGAATTTCAGGCATCCAGTACTGAGTATCCTGACAGAGATACCTTCAAGAGCCTTGACACTGCATTCAATTACAAAACATCATATTGAGTAGTATTGCAGGTGGGCAGTTCCCTCATCTGTACCCTGCTCATGCTGTTCATGCTTTTTATTTTTTTTATTTTTTTACACAATCTCAGGGTCCTTTTTCACTAGGGTTTTAAAATATCTATTTAATATTGCCCTACTAGCACTTGGAAATACTTACGTCAGCATAAATACTATGATTTCTGGATACAGATTTTTATAAACGCTAAAAAACAGAAAACTTTTTTTATCCTTAGCTGTGTGAGAACAGTTGAAATGAATAGTCTTATCTCAGAATGAAAATATAATATGGAAAACAGGGCATAAAATTTTAATTTTTTGTTATTAAAACTTTTTTCATAATAGTAATTAATTTTCATCTAAAGAAGCATCAAACTATGGACATTATTTCTATCACTGGTAGGGGACGATTCCAAGGTCAAACAGCTTTTAACATCTCTAAGTACTATTGGTACCTGCTAATGTTGGGGCACCTGATGGAATAAGATGAGAGGGCGGATAACAACAAAAAGCTTTACATATCTTTTTTAGAATTTTTCCTTCTTAGGACTCTTTTGCTACAACACATACTTCAGAAGCAAGTAAGTGTTCTAATTAACAGTAATTAGAGTTTAGTCAAATTCACTGCTGCTCACCATCACCACTTATGGCAGCCTTTACAAAAACAAAAAATAATGTAGGAGAGCTGTAAATTTTTTTTGGGGGGGGGGGGGGGGGGGTGGGGGGTGCAGAGAAAAGGAAAAAAAATTAATCCAGCCTACCAGTAAACAGGCTGTGCACTAAGAAAGCATACAGCTAGCTATGAAGTTCTAAAACCCGATTACTTACAGAACTTTGAGTTCTTTCAACCCAGACAAGGCCTTTGGATGGATAAAAGAGAGGTCATTGCCAGCCAGTCGCCTGGAAAAAAATTGCAATAATAATTTCAGTTACAAAATACAGTACTTCTACAACCATCTAACAAGGAGAGTCAAATACATCTAATTGTGCAAGCAATTATGCATTTTTTCATTTGATTATGCCATATTCATGATCTTCTAAGTTTGCAACAGTTATTTTAGTCATTGCATATTTTTAATGACACCACCTCATGGACACACTTTGGCAAATATGCTAGGAAAAAACACCTCCCAGAACGATAAAAAAATCTCCTTATGGCTCTGGATTTGAAAAGTTAATATTAGCAGTTTGAAAAGTTAACCAACTATTAGCATGATTCTCTGGCTTTCAGCATCGCTCTGCTGAAACGCACGCTCTGGTAGCCATGTGTTTTTAATCGACACAGCAGTTTCTAAAGAAACTATGCAGTTCAGTAAAAATAGCTAGATGCTAGCACGAGGCAGGGAAAAGTTTCTACGAGCATCCCAAATGTGAAGAGGACATTCACAAGCAGGCGGTAGGTTCCCAGTGCTGACAACTGACAGGATGCCTGCTGACATTACCAAAACATAATCTTGGTAATACTTCATCTTTTTGGTTAGGTATTTGGACAAACTTTACAGGAAAGAAAACTGTTTTGATGGAGGGAGAAAGAAAACAAGATCCTCAGCCGTACTCGCTCGCTCTCAAGAAGTGGCCGGTTTCAAACTTGGACTCCTAGACACTAAACACAAAGTAAATTGTGGAAAACCACCGTGATATTAAAAGTAATAAATACAGGAGACGCTGCAGAACACAAAGCAGGAAAGCAGAAACAGCAGCCAAAACAGCTGCTTTCAAATAGCTCATTCCCCTTCCCCCGCTCCTTTTTTCCTTCAACCTTTTTCCCTCTATCCTGACCAGCAGACCCTGTGGGGTCCAACCTTTGTTAAACTGCTAATAGTTGTGACACGAGGTATTTTATTAAGGGTAAAAGACAATAATACAGAACACCTGGTAACCCACAGCTGCCAAGAGATGCCATCATTTCAGCCAAAGCATTTCCTTTCAAGACTTGGTTTCATAGCCCAGCTAAGCAAAAGCAACGTTGGAGAAGGCTGTACAATGAAATCATCTGGTGGAAATACTATGTACAATGCAGTACGTGTGAATAATTAAAAACCAGCCAGAGTGCTTCAACAAAGGTTACAGAACATCAAAACCCACCTCTGCTGTTACAGGGCACTGCAAAGCCAGCCACACTAAGAGGAAAATATTACTTCAAAGAGGCAAATGAAGGAAATGACAAGAGCATCATTTAAAGTAGCAGCTTGCCAGAACATAGCAACATTATTACTTTTTTATCTTAGTCTCTATTTCTAACTACATAAAAGAGATTATCTAAAGCATTTGATGCCTACATAAATCTGCTTGCAAGAGAATTCATGACTTAATAAAATGCTGCCTGATGGAAAGGATGCTTGTTATGTTTATCAAATCCATTTGTCAAAGGTAGATGGTTTTATTTATAAACCAGGGGAGAAGAGGATGGCTTCTCATAAACAGGAAAGTGACAGCAGTGGCAGGTACTACTTGACTTTAGTATTCTTTGTTAAAGTAGCCCTTGGTATTCAGTCCTTGTATTCTCCTGCAAACCCCAATTGCCATAGCTATGGCTCTGACATCGTTAAAAAAACGCTTAAATCTCAGCTGCTTCTGTCTTAAAAAAAAGAAGACGTCTCCTGACTGCTGAAAAATATTTGTCTGCAAGGCTTGTATATAAACAAACAGCTCTGAAACCAGAAGAAAAATGACAATAATCAATGTGTACTTATTCTTGAAATCTCCCGTCTGCAAACAACCTCAGGATTTCGGAGCTGTGACATGATTTTTCAAATACTTTGAATTTTTAACATGAATGAAAAACTCCAGATGGACCCTAAACACTCCCCTAAAATTCATTCTGTTGTCAGTATCTGTCCAAATCAACTGTATTAACTTTATCTTGGGGGACGTGGAGGGAGGTTTGCAATATTTCATGGCTTTCTTTTTAATAATTTTCTAAGACGTTCACTGTAAACAAAGAAATATTGATGAAACATGCTGGGTTTCTCTACACCAGAGAGCCAGTGATCTGCAGAACACATGCTTATTTTAAAAGGTGTTCAAAACATCCAAATAGAAACCCTTAAATCACGCAAAATTTAACTGAGGCTACAGCACCAAATTATTTTGGCACTCGAACACCACTAGTTGATGTTGATAACCTACCACACACCTCAAGAAGCAGCAGCCCTGGTAAATGTGCATCAGACAGCCTCTGCCAAGGCTCCCCGTGAATCAGGCTGGTGTGTAGCTCCTCAGGCATCTGCTCTAACGTCTCCCTCACCCCCCTCTCTAAAAAGGCTGGGGATTATGATTTGTTTAAAAAAAAAAAAAAAAAGAAGCTAAACTAAATCCAGTTGAATTGCCTCCCCCAGTGTCACTAACACAACCTACAGAGCCCTGGAAACACAACACAAGCTCAGCCAGAGCAAAGTTTGCGTGACTTCAAATAGCAGGGCTTTGCCTACCTCAAGGCACCTCCTGTTTATTCAGCCTTTTTGCAACCAACAGAGAGAGGGGAAAAGAAAAAAAAAAAAAAAAAAAAAGAGCCAACCTGCAATCCATTACATTTCCGTTTCTCCTCCATCTGGCACCCTTCCAGGAAACAGGATACAACTAGCCAAGTGTGCAAAGGCTTTACTAATCAGTTTGCCAAATAGACATTTATCATTCCCCTCCTAGCCTTGGGGAGCGTGGCGGCTCCTCAGGAGGTTTCAACTGCAGCTCTCCAGCAGGCAAAGACCAAGGGATCACAGGCTGCTCTCACACACGTCCCTCTGCCGCAGCACGGAGCGGCTGCGAGCACGGAAAGACTTCTCTTTACAAAAAATCAGGTTCATTTCAAAGAGAGACACAAAGAATTAATAGCATATAATGTAGCACACGTACAGCACGTTAATTAAGACATCACTGAAATCATCCAGTCGGATTTTCTACATACCATCTCCTTCCAGCACGTCTCAAAAGTAGTTGCTCTCAGATTTTCAAATATAATGTTTAAAACAACATTTAAAAATCATCTCTGTTTCTCTCTCACACACACAAGGTAAATGGGCTAAGGAAAATCCCAGCACCACCAAGCCCCAAACTCCAGCACAACAGCAGCAAGACTCACTAATCTGCTTGGAACCAACCCTGGAAACTTCTTCTCCGTGGTGGGACAGCTTCACACTGACACGAAGCAGCACCTGAAGGGAGCTCTACATTTATGCTATCAAAAGCCCAGTACCCATCTTTCCCTTCATTTGGAGTGGAAAAAGTCTCAGAGACCTGGTCTGAAAGTCCATCTGTTATTACCGAGTCAAGATGTACCACCATTAGCTTAGAGCTCTTTTTCCAGAGGGCAGAGGACTGTAAAACAGATTTATCCATAAAGACAATAAAGACCTAATTTAACAAACCATTGCAAAGCACTCTGCTATGCTTTAAGGTCACAAAATCTTTACTTCTCAAGGGACACAAACACAACAGCAGGCATCATCTGAAGCTGGGTGAAGAAAAGAGTTCTCCTGCAGACTCCATCACCACTGCCCTTGTTTGCAATCTCTGCCCAGGACAGCAGGGATCCTGATTCAGCCCAGCTGACTTACTCCTTGGAGGCTTCTGCAGTGGAATCACAGTTGTCATGTGTGACCACATTAGTACCTTTCTTCTAGGTTGGCAATCTCCTTGAAATTGCTTGGTACTGAAAACTATAGTCCTTTATAAAAAATAAAAATTAAGTGTTTCAATGGGACAAAATTTCCGCAAATTTGGAAAAATTCAAGTCAACAAAATCAATTTCAGCATAGCAGGGTAATAAAGTCAGACACAGGGAGGGCAAAATATTTCTGCTATCACATCATATACGGATGAGCAACACCCTCCATTCATTATTCTAAGCGACACAGTAAAAGATCTCCAGATGGAGAGGACACCTTGCTGTTATTACAGGAATCAGGACACAATCTGGCCGGGGAATAATCTTCCATGGTATCTCGTTCCCAGAGTACACAGCAAGCATAGCTTCTTGCACTGAAACTCTTCTGAAAGCAGCAAAGACTGTTTTCTCTCTTTTGGGAAATTAAAATTTCTGCAATTATGAGTCTGGCAACCCAGCCGCATGTTAAACCAAGCCAAGTTAATCACTGGTGTCACTCCAAAATCAGGGAGGATGTCCCAAGGATATATTTTTGTCTGTAACAATTAAAATCATCACTCTCATTTTGACAGGATGCAATATAAACTTGTTGGAAACCTCTCTGCTTGTCTTGCATCCCAGATGGTGGTGAACCTCAGGTTACTTGAGCAAAGAATTAGGTCTCCTCCTGTCCTTCTGAAGATCTAATGCACATACACGAAGTGCTTTTGCTGTGGGTTCGTTGTTTTGGTTTTTTTCCTCTTGGTGGTAATTCTGGGATCCTCCTAACCTTATCTGTCCATCCTGTCTCCGCCACCAATACATTGGCTACTTTTTCCATGGCTCAACTGTAACCTTACTTCCTCACGGAAAAATTCAAATAGTGACACAGACTGCAATCCTGACAACCACCTCATCTAGTATTTTTGTTTCGACATCAGCTGCTTTCTGGTAAGACCCAAGACTCCTAATTCAAGTTCTAGTCAAGGCTGAACCTTCCATGTCCCTTGCAGACCGTCCACTGTGGTCTGCAACTCACCATCTCCTTTCAGCTCTCCAACTTTTACCTACCTATTTTCATCCCAGCGGGAAATATTCCATTGCTTCTTCACTTCCTCTTTCAAAATTTCTTTACTTTTTTTTGCTGTCTTACATCAAAGTATTCTGCCATCCTCACATGCAGGTCCCTAACATCAATTTTTTCAGGGTTCTTTGTGTTTCCCACACAGACTTGAACTTTACTTCATGTTCTCCTGCAACTGAGCTGACCTTTGAAAATACTGTATGGATCATGGATTGAGTTTTCTCAAACCTAAGAAAAGAGCTTCAAGTTCCACTTACTCCAGAAAAGCAGCCACTTTGGAGCAGAACTGAGTTGTCTTAACAGACGATGCATAGTTAGGTGCTACAATTTATTCTTCAATTTTTTTGAAGCCTTAAAGGAGAAGTACAGCCATCCATAGGAAAATCCCAGGGGCTCAGCAGAGCCCCCGTGCCCGGGGAGGGCACACACTCACACAGACAGCCCCTACCTGAGCTGGGCAGCTGCAGAGGGGGACGGGCTGCTGAACGGGAGCCCTATCACCAGACTAAACCTTGCTTGGCTTTATCTGTGATAAGCCAACGGCCCCTTGGGGACTTGTGTCAGCTGCAGCCTGCTGCTGGGCTGCGGAGCCAATCAATAACCCACAGATTGCTCCCAATTCTTCCACGCCGATTTAACATAACTAAATGGATACTTTATTTGGCTAATGGAAAACGCATTTGTCTCCTCCTCCTTTTCTTGCAGTAGTTTCAGCATTATACAACCTCAACCACTATTTATAAAATTGGGAGTACGTAAGCCAAGACCCATCAGGACTGAAAAAGGACGCCTGTAACTACAACCAGCACTCCAACTGCACCAGCTCCGTCCAGCTGAGCAAGCACTTCTCATCCCCAGACCTCCCTTTCCAGCACTTACAGCTTTCTCAAAGTTACACTGAACTTCAAGGTAATAGTTTGTTTTCAAAATGCATTCCTGGGCGAAGAATTTAAAATGTTTAAGTAAACTAAACCGATTGATTAAAAGAAGTCTAAAGCCTGTCCATAAGTTCTGCTGTTAGATTGCCAGCCAGAGTCAGCAGCACCCACTGTATGACAGAGTCTGGCTCTATGATACTGCTTTTCATGGGCTATCGAAGAATATTTACAACTGCATTTTTTCTCGTTAACAGAAAAATAAATCATGATGGATTTTGAAGCAAGTAAGCGTTCCCATATGCTCTATCACTCAATTTGCAAGCAGTATCTGTACTGGGGCAAGACCTCCTTGAAGTAGAGCCCATGGGCTACAGCACACACGCACCAAAAGAAATACATATAACCTAAAACAATTATTACACCATCTGAGCTGTTGAAGTACCCTGTCTTTGTAGTCCCAAATAATATTCTCCAGCAAAAACCAGAAGGTTGCACAAATTTTCTAACACGGACACATCTTAAAAATAAGCAACAAAATCATGTTGTCTTGAAAATTGGTAACAGCTAGCCTACAGCAGTAATGACAAGCTGTTTCAATAAGTGACTTTGATTCCTCTCACCTCTAACACAGAAAGCAGCATACATTCTATAAGATGCACTTTCTTCTCCCTGATTGCCTTTGCACATCTAGCACTGTGTTGTGATAACTTCTGGTCAACTAGAACACAACAACTGAATCAACTACAAATTTGTGGTTTTGGTAGAGAGCACTATTTGGATACTCAAGAGGTTTCCAAGATAATAGAATATATTGATGGTTAGACACGAGAGGGTGAAAAAATGACTGTTCAGATAGTAAATCCTCAATCTGTCCATACAGCCTGTCTCTTGTCCTAGCATTTATTTGCTTTCCAGGCATGGGATCTTCTGAATGGCCATGCATCTAGCAAGTGACACTGCAAGATGTGGAAGTGGCTTAAATCTACATATATTTGGCAATTAACCATCTGTTACCAGTTTTCTAACCACTTCAGATTCATACTGGGTAAATGCAAGACCCAAGTTTCAAAGACAGCTCCAGAATGAATGGAGTCCCTTCCCTTAGCAAAATGAGAGTAATTTTCAATATGATTCTTTGTTTCAGATTCAGCTGAACTGTTAACTTTTCCCCAGTTGTAAAAAAAAGCAAGTATTTTATCAGAATCATCTAGAACTTTACTTTTATATAGGAAGGGCAGGAAAAGAACTTTATACAAGTACAGGTTCTTCTATGCCAGGAAAAATCTGCCAGAGCTAATTAGGCAAGTGCACCTCAGTACTCACAAAAAAATATACCAAAATATGACCACCCAAGAGGAGGGAAGGAAAGGAGGTAAAAGAATGATTTAATTTCTCACCATGTGTTTTTATGGTAACATACAGTGTCATGCCGAGACATTATGATGACAGAATGCACTCAAACCAGCCAATTACTTTCTTAAGAGTATGGAGATAACAACTTTTGCCTCCAACACATAGGATTTGTTTTTTCTGCTTTTCTGTCTGAATATATAAGGCTTTTGCGACTCTTCTAAAGGCTTGAGCCTAGTACTGGCTGCCTGCTCGCTTTTGTCTCATACTCCTATTCCTGAAACCAAAAAGAAGAGGCGGACTGCATGGTACAAGGACTGTTTGAGGGACTCTACCTGGAGAGATCCAGCCTGAGAGCTTCCGAGGGTACTGCTCAGCCTTCAGAAGTTTCTTATCTGGTTTATACGTTCAGAACCTGGCAGCTCGGGCAGCATAATAAATTCAGGCTCCTAAGCCAGGTCTCAAAGCACAACACCGCAAAGTTCAGCCTCCAGGCCATTTAGCTCAGCAAGCTCCCGTGTGCGTGCGCATGCAAAAATAATGCTGAACACTGAAACTTGAAGACAACAGATAAGGAAAAAGTTTTGTTTCCCTCTAAAAGTACTCGCAGCAGAATAACCAGTCTTGGGATCCTTATACACAACTATGCCAGCTTTTAAAATTAACATGTAAAAACAAAAACTGGAAAGAAACGTCTTAATCTTCTAAAAACAATGGAATTTACTCAACCTACTAGCTAGCATCTGTCCCCTCAAACAGGAAAAATATGCAACTGTTAAGCACAGCGAGAACCTTCTAAGCTACAGAAATATTATTCTTGTATCAGCAGGACTGAAACTCCTCCAGAATCAAACTGATTTAGGACTCGCATAGATAAGAAAACATTAATTAAACACGGGTTGGCCAACGTGTTTTTAAACATCACTTAGCATCTAGTGCAGACCAAGTAGGTGATGTTTAAAAATATCTTAGCTGACTGTGGTTAATTCTACTTGGGAGTCTTTGCCTAAAGGTTTGTCTTGACTAGAATTTGAAGGTGCAAGTTACAACACGCCGACACACTTTCTGAAGCTCCAGCGCACACAAGGCAGCAAACGTTTCTAACGTACGCTACCTGGTCAAGTCCAAGCTGAGGCTCCTAACTTGCTACCACACGTGAAACCTACACCTTGCGTTTTCTTCATCAGAACTTCACTTCTTGGAATTCAAGCTGGAGCAACTGAGGAAATTACCTCCTCCAGCTGCTCAAATATTCAGAGCTGGCAGACGGATGAAGAGCACTCACCAGCTTCCAACCCCATGTCAGCTGGCTAGTTTTGAAATACCAACAGGACATCTACACTGGCTGCCTTTATAACAAGGCAACTGAAGAGAGTTCTTGGCTCGTTCCTCCATCTCTGCTGCTGTGGCTGAATGGACAGATGTGGGGTGGTAAGGTCTCCAATCATACCAGGTAGTTTAACAAGAGGATGTTTAACCACAGCCCGAGTTACCACATGTCAGCTAACGTGAGGCATCAGCACAACTTTTCTCATGAAGATTCATCCTTACTTTTTAAACTACTTGAAACAAGCCCTGTGTCTCCAGCTTCCCACTACAAATCCTGGGACTACTTCTGTTTATGAAAGGGAGAGGAATTGCACCACCTGGTCAACATTTGCATGCTGCCTTGAAAATACTACTTTAAAAGACCTAGCACTGAAGGACAAAAAAAAAAAAATAAAGAAATCTCCTTCCACCAAACACTCTGCAGCCAGGTGAGGAAAAAAAAAAAAAAAAAAAAAAATCTCCTTCCACCAAACGCTCTGCAGCCAGGTGAGGAAAGACACCGCATCCCAAACTAACAACTCAGCCTTGGTGGCCTTGGCAGAACTCCAAGACATGCCTTATTCATAAAACCAGAGTAATAAAAAAGACAGACACTCCCCCTCCCTCCCCAAGGATACTACAACTTGGTGCTGATGCAGAAATTAGAAGGAAGGGGACCATCTAAATTACACACTGAAATAGATACTACAAAAGCAAGCAGCTGTGACATTTCAGCCAGGTGGTCATCTTCAGCTGCAGTCAAGAGGAAAAATAACTCTAGACATTTCCCTTGCAGATACTTCCTGATTACAACCTTATGGCAAAACCACCTCATTTTCACTGCTAGTATGCATTTTAATTAATCCCTATGTTCTTAAAATATACTTTGTCAATTAAAAGCCATGTTCAGAGACTCCGGCTGAGGAGGGGGGAGAGGGGTTTGAGATGTTTAAGCAAGATCTCTTAGTGCTGTAGTCAGCATGGATATAATTAAACAGTCAAGCAAATTTTCACTTGTACTATTTCTTTTCCAAAAAATTACAGTTGCATACGTAATGTCTTTAAGTCACTATTTATTCATCTCTCAAAAAGCAGTTGAGCATTGTCTTTCAGAAAAGAGAAAACTTCTATTGATCTAAACCTTCCTTTTATCGCCTTACTTCCCTAATCAATTTCACCAGCTATTAAATAAAAAAAAAAAACCAAACAACATAATGAGGTTTGCCCTTGACTGATTTAAAAAAAAAAAAAAGAAAAATATCTTAGGGTAGCGTCACAGAATAGAGGCTCTTTCATATCATACACGAATGAAAACCAGAAACACAACAGGCCTTGGCACCAGCACACATTGGGAAGGTAACTGAGCTCTGCTGTCTCTTGGTGCCTTCAGGAGATTGTTCTCCTTGCAATATTACTGCGTCTCCAAAACCCCAACAGTCGAGAGCATCCTCCCCAACCCTCACTGGAGAAGGTGAGAACCCTGCCCCAAAGCTGACTGGCTGGGAGGTGACCCATGCTCCCCTTTGGACAACCACGTGCTTTTGTCACAGGCGACCTACATACAACCAGGAGGACAGTTTGCTGTCTTCTGCCCTCCTCCCACCTCCCGCGTGGACCCACAGCCAGCCAGACAAACCTTATCACCTAAACCTTACCCACCAGTGCAGGGCAAATGAGATGACAATATTTTAAAGGCTTAAGAGTGAAAATCAAAACAAGGTTAAAAGGTCACTAAGTCGAGGAGACTTTTGCTTTCTTCAAGTGGTTCAAGTTTCTGAAGCCAGACTGGAAAACTGGCCAAGAATAAAAATAATTTTGATTTGCCTTTCTTAATGAGAGTGCACCTTTTTAATTAATCCAGCAGACCATTCACAAATATAGTGAATGGAAATAATGCAGTTACAATCCTTCAGACTACTTTTGACAACTTTAAATATTAGAAGGAACTGTAACCATTTAGAAGACCATCAACACATAACACAGCCTGACTGCTCCAGTTAAAAATTCACACTGGAAAATGGCTTCTGCTTTCTAAAAACACTGCATTATCTAACTGTATTTCCCTCTTCTAGCTTTCTATAAATACTTTAAGGTGTGGTTAGAAAACTGTGGCCAAGTTCTTCAAGGATTTTTAGTTTCCATATCAAGTTCAGGGCTGCAGCATATTTACGTTAACATTTTCTGGAGAATACACTTCATTAACTGCTGTGGCAAAACCCTTGGTGGTCTGCTCCTCGCTGACTCTGACCAGTGCCGTCTCAATCGTTTGCAAATTACTTCCAGATGGGTATCCGTTACACAGAGATGGAGAATTTTTATAACATTTATAAATAGTGCAAGAATCCTACAGACATATGATAGGTGTGCTATGCAGTGACACGCACCACGAGGCTGTGAAGAGGGGCCCGGGGAGCACAGAACCCAACGGGCAGATTCTGCCCAAGGACAAGGTGGAATCCCTTTGCTTGTACCTGTAATACTCATGTAGGACACTATCTTCAGGGTAAGAAAAACTCAGATTGTACCTGCAAATTTGATACTTTCCAGGTGAGTCAGTCGCCCAACAAAGCCATCTAGTGTCATTTCAGATGTCCTCTTCCACCTGGCCCCAACTGCCATCAAGTCTCCCAGCTGCACCAGACCTGCCAGACTTGTGTGGGCGTCTCAGATAACCCAGAACATCTAAAAACAGCCCGGGATGCATACATTGAAGCAGCCAGGTCACTCCCCCTTCGGTGACGTAGAAGGCACCTTCTAACCAAGCAGCCAGCTTTTGCAAGTCTGCTATGCTGCTTCTTTCACTTTTATTAATTAGTGCTCATTTCAGGATTCAGAAAATGATCCTCTGAAGTCTCTCCAGGCTACCAAATAATTCATTGCATTAAGTAAATGCCAACCCCCATTTTAAATGGCTCCTACTGCATTTTTCAATCCCATCCTCTTCCTACTTGGAATGTGTAAGACTCAGTTGCCACCGTAATACATCTAATTGCCTCCCATTTACATTCAATTAAGTTCTATGATACTATTTTGCAATATTAATTAACTAACTCTGTCAGGAGCTAATCTCCCAGAGCATTTGACAGATGGCAGGGCTAAAGCATGGTATGAAGAGAAAAGCGTCTGGGGCTGTCTCCTGGCTGAAGAGCTATTAAAGTCCGGGGCAGTGTGGGTACTTATTGCATTCCCATTAGTTTGTGGGAGGTTCATTTTCTTGGGACTCTTGGGAAAAGTTCTAGATGGAAGAGTCACTTCAAGCACAGATTTCAACACCACTTTGCTTTAACTCTGTCTCTTTTTCTTTGGCTGGAAGACTCACACCCAGGTTTCTGTGCTGAAAAAGCAACTTGGGCTGGTGCCTGGCAGTCAGAATTTGGATCTGTTCAACTATAAATAAAAGCCAGGAAGAAAGTTTGAAAATCACCTTAGAGCGGGGAGGGAAAATTGTGGTTGTACAGTGGGAAGTACGACAGTTTGGTTTTTTCTGTCCACAACCAGCAAAAATAAAGGTGGAAAAACTTCTGTACCCTGTCCCATAGAGGAAAAGGAATGGACAGAACAAAGCAAAAATGTGTCATGTCTGGTGCTGGTCATTTCTATTAAGGAAGGGAGCTGCTTCTGTTTGAATCTACTTTATTATATTCTCTCTAGGAAGAACATGAACCTGAATTTGACTTGTGCACGGATGACTATAACCAGGTCTTTAAAGAAAAGGAAGAAACCTTCCTCATTTCACTGCTGGTCAGCATGGCCAGAGCCTCTGGAAATAGGCTTCAAGTTCAAAGCAGCCTGCTGCTGCGAAATATTACTTACAACTCACAAGTCTTGGTTAATGGTTTTCAACTGAGAAGTACAGCACACAAACACCGTCTACTCACGGCTCTGCTCTCACGGTCATTTTCCTGTCTTTCAGCATCCACAATAGCTGAAATTGAATTCAGTTGAATTGCAAAGAGTTTTTCATCTTCCTGGAGATTCTCCTACCTCTGCAGCTTTTGGAGGTAACTCGACCATAAAGTGAAAAATGTAATATTTTTTTTTTTCTATTGTACTAAGCAACTGTGATTGATTCGAATATGTCCAAACATTTGGCAAGCATCGTTTTTACTGTAAAGTTATTGTTTTTCGGTTCTTGGGTTGTTTGGGTTTTTTCCAGAAGTTGCTTAAACATGTCAAGTAAGCATGCCTGGAATGATTTAAAGCTTCGTGGTGTTCACATGTAATTCTGAGCTTAATGCTAGCCTATTTTTTTTTTTTTTTGCAAACTGAAGTGCTGGAATTTAAGGGGAAAATAAGGTACACGTAGCAAATGGCTCTTAGGCAATAAGCACGATAGATGATGGCTGAAGGCTCTGCCTTTTCTCTTTACCTCTTGACACACCCCAGGGTTTATGGAAGTTACACAATATGCACACCCACCAGTTAGGTTTTATTGCTTAATTACTTATAGGAGAGGGAAAAAAAAAAAAAATGAAGTCTCCCACAGTCATCTGAAGTTGGGAAAACAGAACTGTTCGGGTTTTTTTTCAACTTCTGGTGTGAAATATAACTATGAATAATTTGGAAAAAACTGGACTACAAATATAGTCTAACAAAACATACAGACATACAGCAGCACATATTATAAAGCACATAAGGAATGTTGTCTAGTATATATTCTGAGCCAAGCAAGCATTCCCAGGCTTCTAATTTTTATTTTTGTTGTTTAAATTTACCACTCATGCCATATAGCCTTTCTTAAATTGTGTCAGTTACACACACACCATCTAAAATCCTGGTAAATCTATTTTCCTCCATGAGGTATTCCTGACTATATTGTAAATTCAAGCAATACCTAAAGTCAGATGGAATAAACCAGAACCTGTTAGGCATGAAATAAGATATCACACACAATTCATCTGACATAAATAAGCTCAACTGTGCTTTGCAGTTGTACTGACCCGAGTCAAAACTACTTAAGAAGCAGGGAAAATGGAGTTATTTAAGTGTATTAGTAATGGTAACTGCTACATTATCAGGACATAAGAGAGACCAGAATTGTAAGGAGAGGTAGAACGCCTTATTAGACCAACCAGTGCAGGGGTGGGGGGATGCAAGGAAGAAAAACAGAGAAGCTTGCAGGAAGGCAAGCCTTTCTTCAGGAGCAAGCAATTCATTTCTTCTCAGTTTCTCAGGATGGTTGTTTCAGTGAGGTGCAGTGGTTGTATTGGTTACAGCAGATAACCAGAGTCAAAAGGTTCTGGGCTTTATTGCAGTTTTGCAACAGGGTTAATTTTCCTGTTGCCCTCTGCAAATGGCTGTCATTCTTTGCTTCAGTTTCCTCACTTGTAAAGTCAGAAGAATGCTTCCCTCCTTCATGGAAGTTTGTCTCCTTGGGGAAATAAGCTGTTCTTTCCCTAACCTGCATTTATCAAACAAAAATATCTCTCAACACAGCATTCATAGATCCAGTCTAGTCAAAGTCACAAATATGGACAGCCTTACTTTGTGTTTTAAGTGCTCTTTGATAGGAGAAATGCTACTTTGACACTGGAAATGCAAGAGAAATAAAGGAAATTGCAGTAATTTTGTCTTATCTATTCCTTATTACTGCAAGTTCTCAACCCTCTGTGGCAAAGGTTGAACAATTACCCTCTCTTCACAGATAAGGAAACTAAGGCACACAGAAATCACTTCTCACATAATAGTACTTACTAAAGTAGTAATTGAAAGTCAAAGCCTTCTCCCTGTTTATTGACTCTGAAACCCAATCTAATTCAGGGCTATGCTGTGAAAGGGTGCTTCAACTTTGCAAAGGCATCTCAGTTAAGGCTTCAGTTCTGCAAAACACTGGACACATGAGCCTTAGCATAGCTCGAGGATTCAGGAGTTCAAGTATCATCTAAGGAAAACCTTAAAATAAAAAAGCTAAGAGAGTGGCACAAGAGGAAGATGGGAACTGGAGAAAGAATTTCTGCCAGAGAAACTAAGACCAAGAAGCCCTGTACCACAGCCCTTGAATTTCTGATGTAGGTCAGCGTGGGCTTGCAAGCCTTGCATCTGCAGCCTAAAGGGGCAATGGGAGCATGCTGCTCAGTAAATGAAACAATATATATTTTATGGAACTTACACAACAGCTATACTGTAGCTCCTTCGGAAACAATGGTAATTACACACCTCTTGTGTTATCTTTGGATAACACTGTAATTAGTATGTGTCATCACTCTAGCAATGATTAAAATAATTGCCGTAAAAAGTCCCTTGTAAGTAGCATTTACTGTTCCGGTTTCCAAACATGTACAGGATTATTTTTTTAAAGTATAATTGCTTTCCCTGTTTGCAACTCAACACTATTTCCCCACCCACCTTCCACTTTACACAGCCATCCGATGTGGCACAACTTTAATGTGTGTGAAATACTTACAGCTCTTCCAAGTAGGGAAAGTTCTTGAAGGCATCCTCTGGTAGCCTTGTGATGTTATTCATGCTGATATCTCTGGAGAAGAAGAAACACAAATTTATCAATAAACAGGTAAGGGATTATTGCACTCTAGGAAAAGGAGCAAAAGAAGGTCTAATCAGATGGTATGATAACAGAAAAAGGTATTCTAGCACCACACAGTAACACTTCTTTCTAGAAACTTGCATGCTAAACTTTCAAAGCATAGTAATACTATGAATCCAGTCATAGCAAAGACCTATATAACAGAAAGATGATTTTAAAAGTTTTCTGACACTTCTAAGCAAAAAAAAATTACTGTGAAACGACAGGGTATGCATGTAGGGAGGCTCTACAGTACTGTTATCCCCAGTGCTAATTTTTACCAACTTACACATGCATACAATTTTAACACAGATGATTAAGACCGCTCCAAAACCACAGCATATGAAATAATGAAGAAAGAAAAAAAAAAAAGATTGTGACCACCCACCACGCAAATTTTCATCCCACAATGTCTTAAAAAAAAACATCTCAGTTAAGGCTTCAGTTCTGCAAAACACTGGACACATGAGCCTTAGCATAGCTCGAGGATTCAGGAGTTCAAGTATCATCTAAGGAAAACCTTAAAATAAAAAAGCTAAGAGAGTGGCACAAGAGGAAGATGGGAACTGGAGAAAGAATTTCTGCCAGAGAAACTAAGACCAAGAAGCCCTGTACCACAGCCCTTGAATTTCTGATGTAGGTCAGCGTGGGCTTGCAAGCCTTGCATCTGCAGCCTAAAGGGGCAATGGGAGCATGCTGCTCAGTAAATGAAACAATATATATTTTATGGAACTTACACAACAGCTATACTGTAGCTCCTTCGGAAACAATGGTAATTACACACCTCTTGTGTTATCTTTGGATAACACTGTAATTAGTATGTGTCATCACTCTAGCAATGATTAAAATAATTGCCGTAAAAAGTCCCTTGTAAGTAGCATTTACTGTTCCGGTTTCCAAACATGTACAGGATTATTTTTTTAAAGTATAATTGCTTTCCCTGTTTGCAACTCAACACTATTTCCCCACCCACCTTCCACTTTACACAGCCATCCGATGTGGCACAACTTTAATGTGTGTGAAATACTTACAGCTCTTCCAAGTAGGGAAAGTTCTTGAAGGCATCCTCTGGTAGCCTTGTGATGTTATTCATGCTGATATCTCTGGAGAAGAAGAAACACAAATTTATCAATAAACAGGTAAGGGATTATTGCACTCTAGGAAAAGGAGCAAAAGAAGGTCTAATCAGATGGTATGATAACAGAAAAAGGTATTCTAGCACCACACAGTAACACTTCTTTCTAGAAACTTGCATGCTAAACTTTCAAAGCATAGTAATACTATGAATCCAGTCATAGCAAAGACCTATATAACAGAAAGATGATTTTAAAAGTTTTCTGACACTTCTAAGCAAAAAAAAATTACTGTGAAACGACAGGGTATGCATGTAGGGAGGCTCTACAGTACTGTTATCCCCAGTGCTAATTTTTACCAACTTACACATGCATACAATTTTAACACAGATGATTAAGACCGCTCCAAAACCACAGCATATGAAATAATGAAGAAAGAAAAAAAAAAAAGATTGTGACCACCCACCACGCAAATTTTCATCCCACAATGTCTTAAAAAAAAAGAATACATGCATTGGGACTTAATAAAGAGCTGCTGGCAAACATGGCTTCTGGAACAACTGACAAGAATAGCAGAAACATGTCCTAGCTCTACCACACTCTTCTTTCTTTTTTTTTTCCCTACAAAACCTATAGAAGTCCTCGAGGTAATAGTTTTAAGCAGATCTCATCCTCAGTCCGTAAGCAGAGACAGGCCAGCAGCAAGTGCTCACACGATAGGTATGCAGACCTGTTCGCCTTTTTTCTTTCCAAAGGAGCAGCGAGTGGCAAATTTGGTGCCGTCACCTCAGCTCACACCTACGTAACCATCACAGATAACCCAGTCCTACAGCAAGTTATTACTCAATACGAGTAAAAGTAGCACAAGAACAATTCAGTTTGATAATTAAACTAATAACTGCCTAACAATTCATGACATAACCTGAGTTCGTACTTTTTACTTTGTTACTTTTTTTTTAATATGTAGTTTAACGAGCAATTCAGTGAGACTCGTTAGTAGAGCCTTCCCAGCTTCCTTCTGCTCGCTGTCTTCCACATATTGTTCCCTAGTGCCTATGTGCCACCTCCCCCTGTATTTTGGGTAAAGAGCAAGCAAACAAAACCAAACCACCCCTTCCATCTCACCGACAGGCAAAAAGCACCACTGAAGCTCCTACATGAAGATCTGAAGGGCTGGGGACTGCACACAGGCCAGCAGATTTTGTTTGCCACCTAAAAAATCTTGATCTCTGAATAAAGCACCAGCCCTTGGTTACTGCTGGGGCAGATGTTCTCAGCCCATCCACAGCCACAACTATTTTTCAAACATCTGCCTCAACTGGAATTATCACTTCTTCTGATGAGGCAGAGAAAGGTCAATTTAGACTCTTCCTGCTATACTGGAAGGGCACAAATCCCTGAAGAATCACTTTCTAGCAGCAAAAGCAACCCCCTTGAGAAATTTAAAAAAGTTTCACATTCAGGATATCTTCCATGGCTCCCATGACAGGACTCAGTGCTGACCTCAGGAGTTTCAGTCAGGCTCTTAAGGGGAGCAAGGAGCATGCAGAGGGGTTGGTGCTACTTCTGAGTAAATGGTGTCCTGGGATGTTTGTGCCTTCTGCCATGCTGTGACAAACCAAATGCCACATCAGTACCATATAACCTACCAAAAATGTTGCAGTAGCTAATTAAACCACTTTTTGCAAAGACTGCCCACATTATTCCTCCAGTTGCCAGACCATAATGTCTAACACAGCTCATTAAAAAAAAGTTTCCTTATTTATAGTGACAACAGAGTGCACTATATAAAAAAACCCCATAGTTACTGGGGAAAAAAAAATAAATTCCTTTTTTCCTCCCCCAGCAGTTGACAATGTCAACTGATGTCAGTGAATTTCTGTTGAGATTAAGTAGTAACTGGTGACTGGTCTTCTGCCTCTGAGGGAGCAGCATAGACCCCCAGCTGCCACCAACCTGAACATTGTACTCTTACGTTAAGCCTAGATGCAACTGTTTCTTCCAACTAAATGTTTATAAGGCCAAAACTTCATTCCTCATACCCCAGTGCAAACCAAGAGAGCTATTCCTCAGCAGCTGTCAAGAGCATGCTAACGTATCTCAAGAGCAATGGAGATCAAAATAAGGTTCAGCACATCCAAAACAAATACAATTGTGAGAGAAGACCACGAAAATCCACTGTGGCACAAGAGACTCCTGCACTAAGCCCAAAAGGAGCTGAACCAGAGATGATTTATTTCTGAACTCTACAGCCGGCGCGCGTTAAGAGGTGCTTTGTGTCTCAGCAGCAGCTTGGGTACCGTGAGATGCTGCAGTTGCTGCGGGGGACATTTTTCTTCTTGTGCAGGAAAGTAAATAAAAGTATCAGATACACGAGTCGTCAGCTGTCTGCTCCACGGGAGACTGCAACTTTTATTCTCCCTACCCCCCCATATACATTTTTCAAATTGTCATGAATACATGCATTTCACACATCCAGGCTAGTCCCCTTCTTTCCAGAGGACTACACATCCCCTTCCAGTACCAACTGGGAAACATTCATGAATTGGGCAGAAGGGTAGGAAGAGAATCTTGGGATTCACCTTACGTGAATCCCAAGAAATAGTAACCTGTGCAAAAAAAAAAAAAAAAAAAAAAAAAAAAAAAAAAAAAAAAAAAAAAAATCACGGTTCCCTCAAAGGACTGTCCAGGTTATATAAAACCCTATCATCGAATATACCATATTAAATGGTGGTAGTGAAAGTAAGTCAACAGTACATATCATCAGAAAGCACTTTATTAATAGTTATACATCACTTTGTCAGTGATTTTGACTGTCATCACAAGTGTTGCACTCTGCAATAGCCATTTAGGACTGAAGAAGTAAGAAATGACATCCACCTGAAAGCAACAGTCTTGAAGTTTCCACAGCTATAAACGCCCGATTTTCAGAGAAGTGTCATATGCAATCCTCAATGAAGTCAGTGGAAACCATGTAGACACACCAGCATGGCTGACATCCAAATTCTACATAATTTCAGCTTTCCCTGGGATCTGAAATTAGCGAAGAATGTTTTTTTGCCTGTAGCTCCAAGTGTTAGTACTCCCATTTTAATACAGGGAGTAGAGTCTTTGGATGTAAGCACAAAACAGAACACCTTAATAATGAAGATTTGAGAAGCATCATCAATATCCATGAATTCTACTGAAACTTATTTTCAAGCAAAATTGCATTTATAACAAAACCAGGTGCAAAGACAGATTGCAATTGTGTCTTTAGCGTTACCATGTGAATCTCCAGGGACTGTAAAAAGCTAGAATTATTACAAAGTTTCTGCATTTGCCTTCATTCCTTGTGATAGTAACTCCTACTCAGTAAATAAGCCAATCTTTATAGCACTGCTTCGCAAACTTTGGGGAGCATCTAACCACCAACTTTCAAAGTTTCTTAATGATCACCCTACGAGTTTTAAATCAATTTTTGTTTAATGGAAATCATAATGTAAAAGCAGCTTTGCTGCTGAAATCACAAACTGATTGCCAATGCCTCATCAATCAACAGACTTGGGTAGATCCCACTTCGAAAAACTGCTAGAAAAAATTATCTTTCAACGTAGGAGTTGAGAAGGTGAAAATGCACTAATCTGAAGTGCACTACCAGCAAAAAAAGCAACCAGTGTAGAAGGGAAAAACCACACAGAATTGTAAAAGTCAAAAATCAGATGCTTGTGTTTTTATATAGATATACATATATATACACACACAAATAGCTTTTTCTTTTCCTTTCACTCTACAGAATATGCTCAAAGAATGAATTCATGGGTACTATTTGTTAGTAATAAAATATTAAGTAGTTTTCATGAGCTTCAATGCAAGCATTTACAAACAATATTTGCAAACACCCATATCACTAAAGCTAGATGACTTAATAACTACTCTCTGAAAGTTTGCCTGGTTAATTTGGAAGATCCTTTTAATAACACATGCTTTATAGAAGAATTGCAATAAAAATGGACAAGCACCCTATATTAAGACATAATAATGGCAAATACTCTCCCCAAAAACCACCGTCCAAAACAAAAATAGCTCTTGCCAAATTTCTACTGCATTTACTTTAGAAAATGTTCATTTTACTATTCCCAAAATCTAAAAAAAAAACCAAATCAGTCTATGCATAATCAAGAAGGCTGTCCATGTAATGAAGATAAAATATTAGTACAGGCCTTGGATATGTCAAAGACATCTCCATAGAGAAGCTTTCCTACTCCACCTGTTCCTCCACCTCTATAGAAAGACCTCAGGCCTATGAGCCACCCAGAATTCATTTAAGGTCCTAATATATAAAGTTCTAAGAAACAACAAAATGAAGCACTAATAGCACTTTCCCAGCCTCTAGCAGTGTCCTTGGGAATGATGCTATCACACAACAGAAGGACCACGTCAGCCGTGTCCTAATGCCCCATTTCAGCAGGACTACAGTGAAGGACCCATCCTGGTTTGGGTTGTTATATCCAGACAGAAGTCCCCTAAAAATGGCACACCACCAGAAATCTTTTGATTGCCACCAACACACGCACCCCCCACAACTTCCAACAAACAAAACACCAAAAAAATTAGGGCAAGTGTGGGGTTTTAAGTGGCACATTGAAGTGCAGACTCTGTATCTGAAAGGCTTATTTTGAATTCCTTGTTTCATCACTTTGCAGTAGGATCAATCAGCCCTGCAACCTACAGCTCTGTCTTGAAATTAAACTAAGCCCACGCTCATATTTGGGAAATTTTCTCTGGGAAGTGCAAAACAGACACAATAGCTTTAAGAGGGGAAAAGATGAGGACAGCGATACCGCAGTTTTGCGCCACAGATTCGTTAGGAAAACGAAGGAGAAGCCAGGGGTAGACCTACACCTTTCAGCAGTTAGCCATTAACCGGGCTTATCTGTACTAAGCAGCCAGGGTAAATCTTCACTCCCTCACCAATTTTAACCAAGGCAGGTCAGGGCGTGATCGGGCAAGGAGCTGGCATCGAAACTCAAATGATGAGCAGCCGAAGGTGGTAAACTCTTTAGCAAGAAGAGGCTGCATCTCGGGGATAACGTGAATCACAGCCTTAGAGTTACAATTAGTTTCGCCATTTCGGGTAGGGGAGATGCAATGCCAGAATAGAAACACAGCCCTGCTCCCTCCTACAGCGCTGCCCCCGCCGTGGGCTCCAGGTTTCAGCGATAAATAAGGCGCTCGCACTCGGACAGAAGTTTTGTCCTTCTTCCAGGGAGGTTCTACAGAAAATTAAATTAAAAAAAAAAAAAAGGAAAAAAACCCAAACCCAACTAAAACAAGTCTCTTGAAGAAACCTACTGAAAGTGTTATTTCATCATCGTCGATACTGCAGAGACTAATTTTTACATGCCAAATGTGAAAAATCAAGCCACAGTACTCCAGCAGTCATTTGCCATCTTCAGCCTGCTTCAGGTTATTCTGACAACTACTTTAATCTTCCTTACCAGCTTAGTTTAACAAATTCCCTTGCTTTTACCTAACACATAAACACGTCTTTAAAAATAGTTGTACATATACTAACCAGCAAGGATGCTAAAAGCTATGAAAACCTCCCTCCCTTTGAAAACAGGCATCCAATGAGATAAATTAATTTGCCAGAGGAAAGCACCTTTGCTGGACACAGTAAAAATACACAGCACCTGCATAAAGCAGGAGATTTAAACTACTCTTAAAGCAACCAGCAGTGGAGATTTCAAAAACCGCAACTAGGCGATATCATACACTTTCATTTTATTTTTTATTATACTCCTGTGCAAGAATTCCAGGTTCTGATGGAAAGCTTTGGGTGGGCTTGGGTTTTTTTGTTGTTGTTTTTTTTTTTAAAGGATTTTTTATTCTACCACTAACCAAAGTCAAACTTCCCCAGGCTCCAGGATGAACAGAAATACTTCATATCTTGAATAGCAACTTACTAATTCTTTCACATTTTAAAAAAAGAAACTCTTGCTTATCTTCAGACAGTGGCTTAAGCCACAGCTTTCATCAGTGGTATCATGCAAAAGAGAATTAGATAAAATACAGAGTATGTCACAGCGTATCCTGCAGGACACAGGTGGCTTTCTATATTTTAAAGTACTGCCTCTTCCATAAAGTAGCCTGATGCTTGTTAGATTTATCCTAAATATCTTTCTTACTGATTGCCAGAGCAGGATTCTGGCTAGAAAGGACAGCTGACTGGAGATGATGGAAACGGAGGAGGGGGACAATAATTCTTGCACGAGAAGAAAAGCTGCACCAACAACGAGGGACCAAAAAATGGGAAACACAGGCTTCCTGTAGGGGCTACAAAAAGGACAGGCAAAAAGGATAAATAAATTAGGCCAAGGTACAGGCAGCAAATGAAAGTTAACAACCACACAGCAGCTGATGGGCATCGAAAAGAAAACTGAAGCCAGTCTCTCTGGACATTTAGTAGCAGCAGACTTATTTTTTTTTTTTTTTGACAATACCTACTGTTCTTCACTGCATCTCCCCAGCCAAAAGGTGCACACATTTTAGGCAAAGAAACCTTCCTCGCTACCCAGCTCTGGTGTGCTGGCATGTCTCCTGAAACCCAGAGGAGATGCCAGTGCTCTTCTCCTACCCTGTGTTGCAACCTCAGCTACCAGCACTTGGATCTGCACTGCACTGGGGGCACACTGCACCTTCCCACCACATCCCTGCACCGCGTCCGAAGGCACGCCAGCCACCTAAACTACTCCACTTTGGGGAAAAAAAAGATCTTAAGCCGGAAAAACTTGAAATATCCATCTACAAAAAAGGAAAATTAGACCTCAGCCAAACCCAATGGAGATAGGCTGCTTAAAAAATAAAATCAAAATACTCCCCCTGTGCTCCCCTGCACTTCATTAATAGCTAACTTCTTTTTTGCTTTCCACCTAGCCTCTATCTTTTGTGAAGTTTAGAAGGGAAGGGGGAGAGGGAAGGAGAGAGAGAGAGAGAGAGGTGTGTTTGTTGAAGGAAAGAAGATCATGTTTCAACAAGGCACCTTTAAAATCCTATAAAATACTCCCTCTGAGCAAGCTTAACCTGTTTGCTGATAGATAATAGCATGTAATACTGTAGGCTCCATTCAGTCTTTTCCAAGGTCTGGGCCCTCTGCCATCGAGTTATTTAATTATAACACTTACAAAATGATTTAGGCAGAGCTATCTATATTTGAATAAAGCCCTCCCACCTACTTCTACAAAACCATTAGGTAAAAGGTCTCAATCTTATGTAAAATTCCCCAGGTAGTAACCCTGATCCAGCTTCAGCAGTACCAGAAAAAGCCATTAGTATTTTTAGAAGCTACATTAAATAAGCTGGGTTATTGCAAATACAAGTCAACCTGATGTTGGAAAATACTCAGCAACAGTCAGCCACCCATTCCCACTGGGACCATTGGCATGTGGATAATGGCCCAATTACATTAACACTGGTGAAGGTCAACAAGACAAAGCGACAGATGTTTTCTTAGTATACCAGACAAATAACTCTTGGCTGATTATCCAAAACAGAGGGACAGAAGTAGATATAGCTGAATGGCAATGGTCAGTGTCTTCAATTTGGTCCAGGTCACACCCTCATTAACCAGGAGAACTGCCTGGTGTTGGAGCAGCAGGAGCTGGAGCGGAGGGTGGGCAGGAGAGGAGAGGAGAACTTGGGAAAACTCAAGGTTAGACCAACCTAAGTTATACTGCAGTGCCACGGTCTTGAAGGAACACATCCACTGCCAAACTCCTTGTAGGAACACGCTCACGTGATGAAAACCAACGTAATTTTCAACCAAATCTCACACCTCATCAGTCAGTCCCAGGGGAGACCAGGAGCTGAATTACGTCCCTGGTTTAGACCTACTTCCCCATTCAGCCAGTTCCTGCTGGATGAACATAAAACCACTGAAGGGACGGAGTAAATGAGTTTGCATTCATACTGTCCCACGTCTTAATCATATTCAGTATGTAATGAAAGCATAGAAAGCCTAGAGGATCAGCAAGGAAATCCTAATTAAATTCATTCAATTAAAAAGAAAAAAAAGTTTGGTGGGGTTTTTTTGGTATTGTTGTTGCTTTACTGTATCTTCCTAATAACACGAAGCAAACAGTGCTCTTCCAGAAACACCACTTCATAACTATTGCTTTGAATGGTAATTGCCTGCACTGTGAATCCAATGAGTGCAGCTAAAATTCAAGGATGTAAGTTACGTGTCAACCTCAACAGCTAGAAAACATGAACAAAAGGCAAACAAATATCAGGCAAAGGAAAGATGATGTTTACAGAGGAGCCTCCACTTGGGAAGTGTTTGAGTTTGCAATAGTGTCTGAGTTTAAAAAAAGTTAACTGCACCAAGTAATTAATTCCTTGCCTTTTATATACTACCTACATCTTCTACTGTATGGTCTGGCTACCTCTGCCTATACTATTAGCTAACATTTATATGGTTATAGCACACCAATGCCCCATTATGGTATATTGGTATTGTATTTAAAATTTACTTTCTCCCAATTTCTGACCAGGTCTGCACACCTACCACTGCTCATCTCCCAGTGGGAAAGACCCAGCCCAAGGACACTCTGGGTATGCCAACAGCCAGGACTCTTGCCGTAGTAACTATCCCTTATCCTCCAGTTCTTACTGCCATGTCCCAACACATTTTTTTCCTTCTGTTCTTCAACAGACATAGACAAAGATGTTTGAACATAGACAAAGTTCCTTTTAACATAGGCAAAATTGTTGATGATAAAACAAAACGGAAAGTTTGAAAACAACTTCTGCATTCATGTAGATTCTTCTCCTTGCGATTCCATCTCTCCCCAACAATCTTAAGTACAGTCCTACTGCCTCTGCCGTGATCACAGACACCTCCAGCACCTAAAAAGCACAGAAACCTGTTCCATATTCACAGCCCCTTGTGCAGTCACAAAAAGCCTATCAGCCGTGCCATTTCTTCATTTATGAGTACATTTCCTTTTCCACTTCTAGGAAACATTCTTGTAAGAAAGGAAATATCCAAATACTTAAAGCCTTAGTCAACATCTGCTGTGACTGGCTAAATAAGACACGACACAGGTTGCGTTCCCACCCAGCAAATACACTTGCCATTTCCTAAGTGCCCTTGCTATCTCTCTAATGAGCACAGCGTCTTATCATCTGTTGTTTGTATTGCAACAAGAAGCTAAGGGCCCTAGTTCAACATGTCAATGTGATTGGCGCTGTACAAATACACAGTTGGAGACACTCCTCTCACCTAGAGAGTTTGCTGCTCAAATGGACAGGACAAACAGCATGGGAGGGGAAACAGGCAAGCAGAGGTGAAGTAACCTGCCCAAAGTCACCAGCAGTGCCTGGAACCCCTCCAGTTGCCCAACGCTGCTCTCACTTGCTACGTCCACCTACCACCCACCTTTTCAAAACAAAGGAATTACCTTAATTTTTCCCCTTTTTAGCAGGGAAACAGGACAGGAGACTGTTCTGACAGTTTCTCGTTTGCTAGATGTGTGGGTTGACTCCATTTGGTTGCAGCAGAAAGAAATTATGCTCCAACAGCTATGGAAGTGCTTTATATGCAACATTTCAATCCGCTTTTCTGCGACTCTAACTGCAATCCTCGTGTGGCTGCTCATGTGGTGATGGAGCACTTAACCTGCTTTTTCATGGAAGCATTCAAACTTCAGGCTACCCACCAATCCCGGCTATTAGAGGGGATTCAGATATTCAGAAGTTTTAGGAAATAAGGGTACACAGAGCCCTTTCTCAGTACAAATACTAAAAAAGCACACAAATCCTGTTGATTCCAGTAAGCTTTTAGCATTCTGCTGAAGCAGGACCTACGACATTTTCACTGACAGCTGCAGAAAGGCTGAAGAATTTCAGACAGGTCTGTTCCTGTAACAGAAGTAAAATCCCTTTTCCCCCCACCATATTTGTAAGTTATTTCTCCTGCCTCCTTCTTCCCATGTCACATCAACCTGTTTTTTTGGGGTTTTTTTTCTTCCAACACGATGTCTTAGCTTTCTTTCAGACACAGTAACTAGCTCTAATGTACCCTATTCATGTGCCAATCAAGCCATCATCAAGATCTTAGAGAGAACAATACTTGTATGCAAAGACCTATTTTGAACTGGTATTTGAGTCACTGCAGGCCAGTCATTAAGCAATCACACATACGGTTAATGGTCTATGTTGACACATGGTGGGGAATTAACCCAGAAAAAAAAATTCCACTGCATTATTATGAAAGAGATCGTATCCCGGAATAGGAATATAGCACAAGTTAACATGCTCTTCGGTTAATTTTTAAGAGCCACACGTTCAGTGCGGATTACGGGCTGAAGGAAGGGCTTATTGTAAACTCGAGGAGGAAAATAAATGTCTTTCAGTGCAAGAGTATTTCCCTCACATAGTCAGAGATTATTTATAGCAGGGAGTAAAATTATGCATTATTCATGGTTTTATAATTATTTACTCTCTGGAATACAGTAACACCAGGGAATTGAGTACAAAATAAATCAGGCCGTTGGTGCGACAGGCATGTTAGTCAGGCAGTCTGAGGGCAAGCCTGTGCCAAGATACTCCTCCTGTACCTGTGGGCATCCATCAAAAAATGTGAAATGTGAATAACCAACCTGTGCAAGACCATGAAGAAGTCCTTGGACAAAACCAAGCAGGAACTCAGAAACTCCATGGCCCTGATCCGTAATGAGCCTCATGTGTCCTGCTACCACCCCAGCTCCTGGTAGGGAAGTTCTCAGTGTGGTTACATCACAGCTACCCTCTGACTTGAAAGTTTTTAAAAATCATTTATAAAAAGTAACATGGACATCCAAGAGCCTTGGATGACCAACGTCGGAAAACTCATTATAAATATCTGGTGATAATCCCCTGGGATTCACAGCTACTTGAGGTACCACAGGCTACAGGGGGACTTCAGTAAAGCAGCAGAGCAGTTAAAATCTGTAAGGACCAACGTTTTTCAGAGGACCACTACAAAGCATCTTTGCCAGGCAGACTCATCAAGCCCTGCAATTAGCACAGCAGTTGTTAAGGGGGATCAAATTTAAGCAATGTAATTATTTTATGCCTGCTGCATGTCTTCTGCACTTTATCCAGCTTGTCTCCCATCTCCCAACAGGACAGCTGGGGCTGCAGGCAGAGCTAAGGCAAGTTGTAAACCTGGTGGTGGAGCCTTTGGGTGCAAGTGTTCAAAATGCTGTCCTCCCATCAGCACTATTTCCCTATTTCACTAACGTCTTCCAGATACAGGAAACTATGAGGAGCACTTCAATGCCTTCATCTCATTTAACAGCAGTCCCAGTAAACTGTCTGGAATAACAAGTCTCCAGGTAAGGGGCCTGAACCTGGGATCATCTTAGCCCAAACACGTGCCTCTAAACCATTCATTACAACCACCATTTTTGGCAAGACTTGAGATTATTTGTAAAAGCCAGTAAATGTAAGCAGAGGGCTGGTTTTTTTAATCCACAGATCTTCACACATGAAGGGAAAAGGAGAATGCAGCAACAGGTTACATGCTTAAGGCTTCAACCTACTACACCCTCCAGGGTGTAGATGCACAATGTGTTTTCTTTCTGATGAAGAAAGTTGGCTTATAGTCCCACCTCCATAGTGGGACTGTTCATGGGCAGCATTCTGGAATCAGATCATTATAATAATCTGGATTTAGACAAAAGCATTCCTGTTTATTTGCTGCCTTATTTAAAAAAAAAATAATCAGATGGGGGTTAGAAGCCTTCTATATAGCTCGTCCTCGCAGAGAACTGCATCAGCACAATTATGGAGCAGCGAACTGAAATGGGAGTAGGAATGGGAAAGGTACTGAAGGAGACTGTAGGAACTTTGCACCGGAAGGAAACGTAATGTGTAGCTACACCTTCAATGAAATCAGCACCAGATCCCCTTAAGGAGTTTTACAGAAAGGTATTTGTCATGTTTTAAGTAAATAAAGTTTAACACTATGTTTGCAACCAAGTTAAAACAGGGCAGAATTGCCAGTTGCAACAATTGTCCTCACCCATCACAGAGTCATATTGAACCATCAACCACCAAGGTAACTAGGTCATTTTTAAATTACTCCGATTTTGCTTTAGTAAGTTAAGTCAGCCCCAGGTTAGAGTAACATCCGAGTTCTAATTTAAAGCACACATTGCTAAACCTGACACAGACACTTCACGCATGACCCAGCCAAGGTTTTATTCGTTACTATTGAGGAAGTTCTCAAGCATTTTTTCCTTATCAAAAACTTCTGTGAACAACCATTGCTGAAACACTAGGAACATCATCAAACTATGTAATCAAACCAGTTTAATGAGATCTGGGTTCCCCCCCACCTCCAGTCCCAGGCCCTTGCTGCATACCCACAAACACCCACGAGGCACGTTTCGTTCCATTTAACAGCTTCAAGGGCAATTCCATAAAACTTAAACCGCCTCAAGAGGAGCGTAGGGAGCCACGCTCACCCTTTGGACTCCAAGGACACCACATCTCGCTCCACCTAGCAACCCTGTATTTACTACAACAAACTTTCACACCAAAAGCTCCCCATTACAACTCCGGACACAGATCCAGGGAGGTTCAGTTCCCTGCCCCAGCACAGACTCATTTTGTGGGTTTGGACAGGTTGCTTCCCCTTCCCAAACCCCAGGTTCAAAGGAGAATAATCTTTCCTGCATCTCAGAGGAAAGGGGAGGGATAAAGCTACCAATGTTTCTGAGCTGTCCAGACAGAGCCCAGCGCTTAAATCTGTTTACTCCGATAAAAAAAAACAAAAACAACCACACAAAACCAGCGCTATCATTACATATATATATTCATATAAAAACCTTCTGTTGCATTTTCACTCTGGATTTGTAGCTGTTCGTGTTCTCTTTTCGCAACTGAGCAAAAACAATCTCAGAAAAACACCAACTTTAGAAACTCTAAGTGCTTTGAATTTTATTCATTTTCTTCTGGTTTATTTTGGTCTCCGAGCCTGTCCCACCCAATGTTTAGAAAGCAACCTGAGCCTCAAAAGTCTGGGTAAGCCCTACATTTTTAGAAGGCTAAAAAGCAAAAAAGCAAAACAAAATTGGTATATAAACACAGTCACTGATACGACGAAGCCAGAAGACAAAGTGTAAACATCTCAATCAGTCCAAACCTATATACAAAAGCTTTAGCATTTAAGATTTTTTTTTCCACTTACAAAGAACTTGTAACTTGGATGTACCTAAAAATTATTTCTGGCAAAAAAAAAAATCCTTTTCTGCAATACAGCACTATAATTATCTATATACTGGGGGAAAACCGAAAGCACACAGTACAGCTTTCTAGTGTCAAAATAGATTTCATGGCAGCACCTGGAATGGCCTTTATAGAACCAAACATGCTCTTACATTGTAATTTTCAAGGCATCTCAAAGTAGCTGATGAAACACAAGAAGTTTTGATAAGATGCAAAACTTAGGTTTTGGAAACTCCTGATCACCACTTACTGCACAGTACTTTAACAGAAAAGTAATTTCTACTTTATGACATTTGAAGGATTAAAGTCTGCCTGAAGTCTTCTGAAGTTCCCCACGTGGCAGGGTTCATGCATGCTAACACGCATGGAAACAGTACCTTCAACAAAAGGTAAAGCCAGGGTTACTGTCTGTTGACAAGACGTGTAGGTAAATACAAGAACCCAAACAGCCTCACTAGCTTAACACGAGCTTCCCATCTTTTCGAGTCGAAGTTGTGTGGCTTTTGCTCTTTCCCCTCAACCTGCCTGCATTTGCTGTCATCTTAAAGCAACATGAGATGCATCAAAGTTCAGGATCTACAGCAGCACCTGTGGTGCGCATATACACAACGGTGGGGTTTCTTCCCCAAGGTCTGCAGTAAAAAAATAGCTGGTGTTATAAGAAGAAAGAAAAAAGAAAGGAAAAAGAAAGAAGAGACCAGTCGTTACTCTATTGATTTCCAAATCCGGCCACCAACTGGTCCTCTTTCCCAGAAGACAGACTAGCTCTACTTCTGCAAGTAACCCTGGGACAAAGCCTTTTCCCCCAGCCTCCCACCAGGCAGAGCAGGGTCTCACACCCAGAGACCTCCCTTTGCTGGAATATCAGATTGCAGGTCCCCGAGCTCAGGAGATGGTCACCCTTGTCACTGCACAGCCATGGCTGCCAGCGTTGTGTGTGGGCAACTTCACAGCACTGCACACATACACATCTCATACCTCCTCGGGAGCTCAGCAAGGGTACCGGCCCTACCTATGGCCAACAGGTGACAAGTGCTCACTGAGCCACATTCTCAGATGGTCTGAGAGCCTCCAACAAGGCTGCCCGCACCATGCTGAGCCCAAGGCAGGGCATGACCAGCTTCAATCTATGTGGGTTGACAATATAGTGGAAACTGGCATGAATAGTCACATCTGCAGGTAACAAGCCACCCAGTAAAAAAAAAAAAATCTGTTAAGGAAAAAAATAATCAGTCTGGAGGAAGAGAAGCCAACAGAAAGCACCAAACCTCCTATTTATGCATCACAAGATGAAGAATGTCCTCAGAGCACTTCCACCTCTGCAGGTCAGAGGACAAAAGGCACTCTCCTTTCAGTAAAAAAAAAAAAATCTGTTAAGGAAAAAAATAATCAGTCTGGAGGAAGAGAAGCCAACAGAAAGCACCAAACCTCCTATTTATGCATCACAAGATGAAGAATGTCCTCATAGCACTTAGAGCACTTCAGGTCAGAGGACAAAAGGCACTCTCCTTTCACCTGGAGCAGAAAGCTACACAAAGAGGCCACCACAAAGAACCTCCTACAAGGACCAATGCCGAGAAGTCTTTGGATGTAACAAACTGAGATGGATCAACTCTGACTGAGACATGGGTCCTTACTCAAAACCTGCCCCAAACTGGAGGGGACTTCTCCAGAATCAAAACAGTGGGTGAAACTGATTGTTCATCAGCTGAGTCCTTTCACACATTTAAACTACAACTAGAGGCTCAAACAAAAAATTTTGGGGGCTGGAGGTGGAAGGAATAAATTTTTAATTTTAAAAGGAAAATATTTTATTATGTACTGGAGCAACTGACAGATGTAGGAGAAGGGCTGGCAAGTTTCAGGCACAGACACTTTCTGAGGTCTCTAACAGCACAAAGACATTTATTTTGCTGTTGTAGGGGTTCCTGCTAACCTGCAGAGGTTGCCCCACCATCACTACAGCAGACAAAGCAGCCACCGCAGTCTGAGCTGGCAGCCATAAGAGGGTTAATGCACACTGCACACCAATTAGAAAAACCCTATAGTTAAAATTAACTGCAATTGCAAAGAAAAAAAAAAAAAAAGAGGAGAAAAGGAAACCCAAAAACCCTCACTCTCACACCCCCGGAGAAAAAGCCAAGTACTCTGTTAGTGTGGGGAATCCAGCCCTTTACACATTCCCATTCCGCACCAGCATATTCACAGTAGTTTTCAATAAACATCTACACAAGTCACTGGAGGGGAAAAAAAAAAATATATATAAAAAAAATCTGTTTTCTTTCATACAATTCCACAAAAATAACTGTCATCACAACCATCCTTGTGGCAGAAAAGTCCATATTTGCCTGCAGTGAAATCCGTCTGCAGCTGCCCTGTGGAAAAGACAGGCAATAATTGGCTTCTTTCACCTCTGTTAACCACGAACAAAAGTGTCATTCAGCTCCCAAATGGACAGAAGGCACCAATGGATGGTCAGCTCGCTGAGCCAATGGGCTGGAATAACAATAACCCTGTAGCATTTTCTTTTTCCTTTTGTTTAGTCTTTCAAAGCCCTTAATTAAGACCCTCACAAAGCACCCCTACAGGCTTCTTTCAATGAGGCATTACACGCCTGTTTTCTTGTATTTAAGGAAGAAAAGTAACAGGGGTTTCTGAAACACATTAAGCAGTACACACAGTTTCCATGTATTCACGACTGAAATACTGTTACATTTTAGCTTTTAAATATTATCGTCAGTAAAAAGAAGTCCAAGCTCACTCTGCCCGCTCTTCGCTGTACATCCCTCGCTACACCAAGAATAAATCAATCCAGGCAGGAGGCCATAAATCTGGCATCACTGCGACAGCTCGCCCAAATCCATGGCGAGCCAGCAGCTCCCAAGGCAGAGGGAAGCGGGACAAGGCGAGTTGATGGAACATCCCTGGGCATCCCGGAGCAGGCAGCTGAGAAAGGAGCGGGTTAAGGCTGGGGACTGATTTGTTGGAGGCTGCATAGGACGCACTGGCACTGTCTGGAAACCAGGGCTTTCAGTGCAGGCTTCAGTGTGGGTTTGGTGGCCTCGCCTGCGATTAACGTACATGAAGGTAACCTGCACTCCATAACATACGACCAAACTGATGTACTACCCATGTTTGTGTACAAAACAGGACATTTGAGGACGACCTCTGCTCTTCAGCAGCGTAGGCAGTCTCTGCTTGACGGAAATGCTATAGAAATTTGCAATATTTGAGCAATATATGAGGAAAGGCTGAGAGAGCTGGGACTCTTTCGCCTGGAGAAGAGAAGGCTGAGGGGAGACCTTATTAATGCTTGTAAGTACCTAAAGGGTGGGCTGAAGGATGATGGAGCGGGACTCTTTTCAGTGGTTCTCAGTGACAGGAAGAGGGGCATCAAGCACAAGCTGGAACATAGAACATGAGGAAGAACTGCTCTATGGTGAGGGTGCCAGAGCCCTAGAACAAGCTGCCCAGGGAGGTTGTGGAGTCCCCTTGTCTGGAGACCTTCAAGACCCTCCTGGATGCCGTCTTGAGTGATGTGCTCTGGGAACCCTGCTTTAGCAGGGGAGTTGGACTGGATGATCTCTAGAAGGTCCCTTCCAACTCCAACAATTACGTGAACAACAGCAGCTCTTTGCTTGAAGGGCTTCCCCCCCAAGCCACAAATAGGAAACAAAAGGGCTTTAAAGAGAACTCCATTGCAACATCATCCTCCTAGATGCAGTTTGGGGTAACTGAGTTGCCCAGTCCTTCCCCGCTGCAAACCAGCCCAAGCAGCGGGCTGACCTGGTGGCTGGTTTTTGTGGGGTGTGTGGGGAGATGGTGCAGGGATGAGAGGGAACACCAGGCACATTCACCACCCAACAAAGCCATCACCCAGACAGTGAGAGTCCAGCCCCACCATGGCCTTGTGAACACCCCCATCCCACGAAAGGTGGCATATCTGCAGCTTCTTCACATGAGACCAGCCCAGCAATTGAAGATGCAGCCAAAAACTACCCAAATCATTAGCAGAGGGTATTTTTCACATCCAAGAACCACAGGCTGAGGCTCTACTAATCTCCAAATGCTATCTCCCCTGCAAGAACATAGGAGTAGCCTTTTTTTACGACTGACAAACCCCACACAACATGGAGAGAACAGAACAAAGACGTTTTTCTTACTAACACCAATCTGAGTGAACACAAAAAGCAATGGTTAAAATCCTCCTCTCTACACCACCTACATATTCAGCAGACATTCCTTAACAAGCACCCCTTGCTAGAAAGACTACATGCATCTAGGCAAAATGTTACTGAGCATAAATCAACTTAGACCTTTTATTATTACGATTTTTTTTTACATGTACCAAAAAGTTAGCTGCTTGTATCTGTATTCACATAGTCAAGGAAGTAACTGGCCTCTCAGGAATGGTAATCTAGCAGCAGTAATCAGTGATTTTGCTTTTCAAAAGCCAGACTGCCTATACACCAAAATCTCTTCTGGTCTTACCTTGGACCACTAAATTGAGGCTCCAACAAATACTACATGACTATCACCTCTCCTACATGGTGCTCCTGCTTCCTCCCACTACAAGAAAATATGACATAACTGTACTAAAATGAAAAAAAACTAAACACAAAAAACCCCACAATGTGTCTGCGTGACTTGGTTTCGAAGGCCTAACTCCAAGGACATATTTTTGGAAAGCCTGTTCACAAGCCTTGATCAGAGCGTGTTGTATCCCTGACCTTGACAGAGCTTCAACATCGATCAAGCAGGAGTTTGCTCTCAAGTTCTGTTATATTATTGACAATTTCTGTGATTATTTACCACAGCAGTTCAGGAGGGATTCCTCCCCAGCAGCAAAGAGCAAGCAAAGTAATTTAAATTCTGAAAATGAGCACGAAATATAATCCTAAGTGCATCCAATGCATCAGCTACAATCCAAATTCATATTGTGCTGATAAAAATCTCACGAGAGTATCTGGTAGAACTGCAATATAATGTGAAAACATACCACTGCAATATAATGTAAAAAAGCAAAACAAATCCCAGACACAGCTCCAAGAAGCACACGCAAAGGGCAAGGTTTGCCTCTCACAAGTTGCACAGCTCAGTGTCCAGGATCTCTATACCTAAACTGCTACAGTCTTAAAAAAATTTAAAAACCAAACAACCACCACAAAAAACCCCACCCAAAATCCAACCAACTTCCCCCAAAACTGTCTGGACATCAGAGGCACTCGCCAGCATGACTTTGTTGGTTAGGAATCGCAGCCCAAACCGGATAGTTGTGCTAACTAAATTTAGTAGTACAGCTCTGAACTTCCAAATTCTGCCCTAACATGGTTAAAAATAATACTTACCATTGCTGAACTAAGAATATAAACCAATAAAAAATTAGCATGTCTTCTAATTTTTAAGGAAAACGTATACAAGCAAATGAAACCTTTCACAGAAACCCTCAGCCAAAAAAACCTGACATCCATCGCTTGCCATTCTAAATACAAAAGGTCAGAGCAGCACTTATTACTAGTAATTTTCTTGAAAAGGTTAAGTTCTCTCTTCAGTTTAACTCTGTTCTCAGTATTTACATGACTACACCTATTTAAAACTGAGTAGATTTTAATCGCTAAACTGTCAAGAAAAAACCAGCATACTTAATGCAAACAGAACATTACAAGTATTTACACGAAAAACAAAGACCTACCACATTAACTATCCAGCCCACACTCTTAGCAACAGAGATTAAGACTTGTCAAGTTTAATCATGTACATAGAATCAATTTTTTTTATATAAACACATCTAATGCATGTGATGGAAAAGCAAGCTACTCAAAAAAGGCAATCAAGTAATCAGCCTGTATTTTCTAGCCTCCTTGTAGACAGAAATAACAGATGCATCTTTCCAGCAACATGTGTTTTACAGATGAACTCCGAGAAGAAAATTGGGCTTCTGAACCCTTTTCTCCTTGGCTACTTCCATGGGACAAACATGGGCATATTTTTGCTTCATCACAGCTACCCTATAGGCAAGAAAATACAGTCCAGCTCCTACCTAAAGGCCACCAACCAATATAACCTCCTTTTTAATGTATAAACCTATGTTGCAGTGAAGACAACTATAATGGATGCAAGGTGGACAAAGAATACCTCTCCCAAGCTCCATTAATAAAAAGATCTGGTTTTTCTTGTTCTCGCTTGTTTTGTTTCAAAGAAGTCCGGTTTCTTCTGCCTTGAAAGACCATGGGTTTTACTGAATCAGTAAACTGGGGCCAGTAAAACTTGCCACACAGCTCAAAACCTGCCCCTAAGATGGACACCTTAGTGCTACTGACATCCTGGTTTCCTCATTACCAATTTCATCATTTACTACCATCAACACAGCAATTTTACCAATCTACCACCAGCAAAATTGTGAAGATACTATTAAAAAACATAAATAACCCTCTGAAAGTTGAGAGGGTGAAAAGGTTTTTGTTGAAACTGGCAAATCATACCCTCTTTTCATTTTTAATAACAATACACCTATTAACATCGATACTTAAGCTACCAGAAATGAAGTAGTGCCCTGCAATTATGGTGTTAAATCCCACAATAAATACCCACACATCTTATATTCGCTACCAAATTTGAAAAGTAAAAAGTAGATGCAGTAATTTATTTAAACTTTTAGTTGAGGGGCAAGTGGTCCGGCAATGGATCAGAGATTAGAGCTTTAAGAGATAACTTTAAAAGGTGAGAAAACATTCAAAACATGATCACTTTTTCCCTGTTTAACCAAACTTCAAGATATAATGAAGAAGGCAGTGTTTATTTTTTCCACATACCTGAATACAGTAGATTTTACAAACATATTTACTTACTGCACAATTAAAAGTAAAGTAAAAGAATTATTCTATCTCTATAAGAGCACTAAATATTCAGATGTCCAAGAGAAATGGAACCTTTTGCTACTTTTCATTATATTTACCGCAAAATAGTTATAATAATGTAAGGACTATTTACAGTAAACATGGTAGAGAAGGAAGCATCCCCATCCCTTTGACATATCAGATTGTATTTTGTATAGCATACAGGTTAATAGAAGTTGCAAAAGACAAAGCAAAAGACAAAAAAGGTTTTAACAAAGAATTTATGCACCTTATTCCTGTTGGATTTCATTATTTGTGGGGTTTTTTTATTTCCTCCATCCTATGTATTATGAAGGATGGCATGAGAAGCAACCAGAAGGTTATAATCCTGAGAAATTTCCACAAGATTAAATATGTATTTCTTGCTATCACAGGAGCAATCAGTCTGGCAGCATTGCATCACACTCATCTCCTAAGGAGTCATTCTCTTCTGACATTTAAATAGTGTATGACTAAACAACAGCTGCCAGCAGAAAGAAATGGTTGAATTAATGGCTGTTATTTGCTAACTTAAATGTCCTTTCCTTTTTACCTGTATCGCCCCACTACAGTATCAAGGTGCAGTGTAAACTGGTGCTTTCCTGCTGAACTCCTACCGCCTTCAGTTAAGGGAGAAATGTTTAGAGCTCGCTAATTCAGTACATCTAGGAGTTGAGTTTCAGCAAACTGAAGCTTAACATGCTATGTAAAAGGTATAAATTATGTTTCCAAGACAGCTCCAGGCACTGCCTTGTTTGGAGTCGCTTACCGAGCAACTACATTTCTCCAAACAAACTCATGTGTAGAAGGGTAAAGGGCAGTGAAGGTAATTATTGGAAGGAAATCTCTCCCTAGGCCAGAAAAGAATAATTAAGCTTGTGCATGTTAAATCACATAGGGGAAGTGAACACTGAAGTAATCGAGTGTGAGCGATAGCAAGACCTATCTACAATCTTCTTGAAAGGAAATTAAGGCAGGGGGTAATCTAAAGCAGGATTGTTTAGGCAACACGGAGACTGTATCACCAAGCTCCATTCACGGTTCTTTATATAAACGTATACATTTCCCCTACACACATGCACACATATTCCCCCAGAGCAGAGAAAACATTCCATAACCCAGTAATTAAATGAGTGTGCTGAAACCTAAAGCAGTTAAACTACATTCTGCAAGCCTGGATCCAACATAGTTTACTTATTGGTCATTCATCTCTCCACAGATAGTATCTTCTTAACAGTTAAAAATGCTTAAAATATGACCAAGATTTTCAATATTTAAGATGCCTCTCATGCTTCGACCACCACAGTGCTTTGGAAACTGACTTGTTTAAATAAATGCAACGTATGGCAATAAGTGCGATTAATTTCTAGTCCAGTCCTTCCTCAAAAGCCTTGGGGGGCTGCTGTGTGAAACCATTAATGGCAGTCATTCGCACAACCCTGACAAGCCGGCGAAGAAAAAGCTTTAACAGCCTCCTCCTTCTGAAATCCTGAGTTGCACATCTGGGGAAAAAAAAACAGGACATCAGCACCGCACTGCTGCTGCTGGCAAGGCGGCAGCAGAATAGGGGTGGTTTGTGTTTTTAATTGCACTAAGTCTTGGCTGTTATTTGCAGAAGCTTCTTGGATGATCTGCATATATTCTCTGCGAGTGAACTACGTGCTAACTGCTTTTAAAATACAACGCAAGTACGGAGCAATACTCCATACTTCTAATGTCCTGTGCACTTCAGGGCGATCTAAATGGAAAAGAGACTACTCCGTAGTGACAGGTTCAGAAGCAATCCCATTTAAGGCGACGTTTGTGTGTTTGAGCTCCAAAAGGAGAGAACCAAGATGTGTACCACAGACAGACCTTGAGCCTTTCCCAATAATTTTGCAGATAGGAATTGTTAAGAGATCTGCTACCAGCCTCAAAAGCAGTGGTTTCTCATGTCCAGTTTCTCATATTGCTGAGCACTGTTCTGCTGCAAGAACCCTTCTGTCCCCTTCCCCAAACTTTAAACCTTTATAACTTGCCTCTTAATCCTTTTAGCAAAGCCCTTAGATTAACTTTCAAGGCTGGATATCTCCACATACCAGAAGATTTCCAATGATGTACAACAGAGCTAAAGGGAATGGTGTCTGGACAAGGTTCCTCACCACTAGCACACACAATAGCAACGCAAACATACAGGCAGGGCTCCAATCCTGCAGCAGGGTGCTCCTACTCAATGGCTTTTCCTTCTTTCAATCAGAGACGCAAAGGACTTTGTGATACTGAAAACAGTCACATGTAAAAATACCTCTGCCTTTTCACTGTTGATTCACACTGTGATTCACCCCGTCTCTCAAAATCAGAAGCTTTTCAATTTGACATAGCAGTTCAAGAGGGCACCAACAATTAGGAGATGGGATGAGTGATTGTAGGCACTACATACTTCTTGTCCTCTGTCTCTCTAACAGCACAATGCAACTAATGTATTGGTTTTGAAAGAAGCAGGTTTTTTTTTTAAAAATGTACATGCATCATAAAACACCATGTAGAATCCTCAGTTTCCCCCATACTCTAAGGTGTTACAAACCAAGCAGGGACTGGTCACGCAGGAGCTATCAGTGAAACTCCCATGTTCAACTAGTTGAAGAGAAGTACTCTGGAAGAGGGATAACTCCTCGGTGATGCTGTCAATGCTGCAACAGACACACAGAGCCAAAAAAAAACAGGCACAAGCTCTTATTTTAAAAAGCCAGCTGAAGTTCAGACTAGTACCTGTTGCTTGCTCAGCCACTCAACAGACCCCATCCCATGGAGGTGACTCCACACCCATTTTTGCCATGGCTAACATTTACTACTCCAAGATGGTAGAAAAAGAAAAAAAGACCAAAATCCAGCTGTACCCTCAACAAATGGAGGGGACTCCAGCCAGCATAACACGGTTTTATCAGACATAGCAAAACAGACACATGCACAAATGTTGGCCAATTTGCATGGTCTTCTATAAAAGAGCCCCAAACCAGAAAGACAATGGGGAACCTGTGCTAGTACATGTATTCTGTTGGATGGTACAGCCATGATGTCCAAGACCCAAGTGGCCAAGTACACGTTGCACAGCCACCAGAAAACAAAGCACACAAACTAAACATTGTCCTTCCGTATTGTGGGACATTTATAGCTACATATTCCCCACTGGCACAACTGAAGTTCATGGAGGAAGATTTCATATTGCTGTGGTATGGCAGAATTTCTCAACTCAGTGATTACTTGCACATTACATTCCTCATGGTTTGAAGCATATGTTTCTATTATATTTATTACGGTAACAAAGCTTACACGGGCAAAAAATTATGAATCTGGCACAGAGTTTAAGACAGCAAGCAGCCAAGGATCAAACCAGACAACGCTCTCCGTGCTGTCCCAAATACCTAACAGAGAGGAGCCCACAGAGCCTCCATACAAACTTCAAGCAAGGAGCAAGCCCCAAGCCGTGTCTCCTGCCAGGCACTCGGAGGGCAGAGGTAAAACAGAAGCTGGCTATTCCCAACAAAGACACAAACGGATAAAGTTGTGGGCAGAGCAACTTGCAAAGTGGCCTACAATATCAATCTGACCCTTTTAATTCCACTATCCTCCATTCCTGAAGGCACTGGATCAACTGAGACCAGATGATGCTCTTTGCCTGAAGGAAATGGGGAATATATTTGGCAATATATTTGGCAAGATAAATATCCAAGGTGTTTGGAAATACGCACCAATCCAATATATGTTACAGAATTTCCTCCATCGATGCAGTTAGTTACTATGGCAAAAAAAAATTATCTTATGTGAGAGAAGAGGCAATGACAGTGCAAGAAGTCTTACTCTTAAGCAAGATTTTTTATATATTACTGTTTAAACAATAGCCTTCTCTTTTGAAAATGTTGTAGATTTATTTTACTGGCACAATTACTTAGGAGAGTAAAGAAAGATATTTTTTTTAAGGAGAAAAAAATGGCCTTGCTGCACAATCACAGAGGCTTCTGCTGAAGCAATAAACAACTGTCACATATTATCCTCCAAACAAATCAAAACCCTGCTTAAAACCCCTAAACATGCTGTATGTTTTCAGTCTGGAAACTAGAGATCTGTCTTTGCAGGAAGCAGATTAAAAAAAATATGTAAAAAAACTAGCTGAAATTTTTGAAAACTAAATGTCAAGCAAGAGCAAGTCAATGCTGAATAAATGATTAATTGACCTGGATATTGAAGGGATTTAATCCCTCCACTAAACACTTAGCACAGAACCAGCAGATTTGCCCTTGGAAAAGACATGGATTTTCTACACCTAGCAAGACTCACACTACTTCTGTAAAATATTAACAGTTTGGTCAATATTAGCACATACTTTTTTTTTTTTTCCCTAAACCCAAGTGCTAAAACCAACTGCAGTATAAAAGTAGCAGAAGGCAGAAGCCTGTCCAGGTCCAAACCACCAGCAGCTACAGTCTCAGAGCACGGCCCCTTACTCAGGACCATATCTTTTTCTCTCCCCAGCTCAGCTTTCCCCCCCTGTAATTCCATGAAGGACACCAAGACCCCAAGGAGCCACCCAGGGGAACCACAACAGGGTGAGCATTTAGTGCCTCAAGCAGGAAGCCACTTAGGCGAAGCTGCAACTAAAAGAGATGAACAAGGAGTCTGCAGATTGCTGCTGGTGGCAGCTTTGCAAAATTCCCTTCAAGAACCTGTAAGTCTGGTCCTAAACACATCAATCTTCCAAACAGCAGAGGCTCCCTTCAGCAGGTTCAAGGGCTCCTAATTTGCAGGAACAGCTCAGAGAACTGCTGAGAGAGCTACAAGCACATTTCCCAGCCTGGCCAAGGCTTCCCCTAGATAAAAACCTAACACATTTCTAGGGTTCTCAACTATAGCACCTGAAAAAGAAGATGGTTCCTTCATAGCTTTTACATGCAAGAATTGAGTGAAGGCCAGATCCATCAGTTCTACCAAGTATAGACCACCAAGGAGGTTTCCACACAGAAAGACTCACTGCCCCAAAGAAAGGGGCTTGAACACCAGTCACAGGTTTCAGAGTCCCTTCACTTTTCCAGGTGAACCAACCACGTCCGCTACTGTTCCGAATCAGCACTTAGAAAAACAGCAAGGAAACTTCTGAAGAGTTATTTTAAAAAACATATGAAATGGAATTTAAAAAAGAAAAACCATCCAGGACACCCCCTACATGAAATTTTAGTAATGAAGAAAGGATTGAAGCTAGACACCAACTCCTTTTAACAAGCACAGAGCAGCAAGCTTCCCTTGGTTCTCTCTTGACTCACACCATCTTCTCCCCTCCAAAGTGGTGCTGCAACAGGAGCAAAGCAAAGCCCCAAAAGCAGGAAAAACAAACTCTCACAAGCCAACATACTGCGATGTCCTGTTTGGATGACAAGGAGCAGCTGGTCTCATTTTGTGCTCTGAAGTGGAAGTCATGGGCGTAGGGGCAGACAAGGCATGTTCCAGGGGGACCCTTGCATCTGCGCTCACATCTTCCACACCTACTGAACATCAAATACCAACCACCACAGTGCCCAAACGGTTGAGGGAAAACATAGCTCAGTATCACATATTGAGAGGAATGAAGGGTGACCACGGTGAATTCTACTGCTTGGTCACACTATTAATATTGCAATGCCAAAAATGGCTTTGCTCTACATCCCAGGTTCTGGTCCCACAGCAAAACACAGCACCACGCAAAGTAGGACACCTTCAGCAAGAGCATTTTGAGGGCTCACAACAAACCTGGTGGCTAGCTCACCGATCTACCCTGACGTTTGAAGCCCCCCAAGCCCTCTGCCCTTAGAGCCCCGTACACGGCTTGCAAAGACAGGAATGAAATATTCCATATGTTTCCTTTGTCCGCGACATGCCTATTGAAAGCACAGCCACGCCGCTCTCCCCGCTGGGGCACCGGGTCAGGCCATTCATCTGTAACCACGCAGATGTCAAGAAGGTAATGGGAAAACTCCCAAACAAAAACACATTTTCACAGAACGAGGTTGTAAAATACACAACTGCACTGCGGCACTATTAAGCTGAACTAAACAGGTTTAGGCCTCCCCTGCATACCTCTGAAATTGCACATCCACTTATGAGTCATTACTAATTGCGTACCATTTAAAAGCCTAAACACATTTGCTCCAAAATTTTAGGGGGGAAAAAAAAAAAAAAAGTTCTTTCAAGACCTTAGCATTCCTTCAGGATCAGTTGGGGAGGGAAAACAAGGAGGTACACCATTTAAAAAAAAAAAAAAAAAAAAAAAGTTTTTCTTTTTTTGCGGCACTATTAAGCTGAACTAAACAGGTTTAGGCCTCCCCTGCATACCTCTGAAATTGCACATCCACTTATGAGTCATTACTAATTGCGTACCATTTAAAAGCCTAAACACATTTGCTCCAAAATTTTAGGGGGAAAAAAAAAAAAAAAGTTCTTTCAAGACCTTAGCATTCCTTCAGGATCAGTTGGGGAGGGAAAACAAGGAGGTACACCACTTAAAAAAAAAAAAAAAAGTCTTTATCTTTTAGTAAGGAAATGCTCAACTGAGAGCTGCAAAGACGGCTGTTTACTCTCCAAGGGCCTGACTTCTCAAGGTGCTCTTCAGAGCGCTCTCAACAACTTCACTTGACTTGGGATTTTTCTTCATCTCTTCCTCAAGATAAAGAATTAGCACATGCTAAAAGATGGGGGGTTTTTTTCTGTCCCAAAGACAGCACCTTCTGCATAACTTCTATCCCTTCCTCCAGACCATGTTGATGGTTTGAGGCTCCTCCTGCATTTTTAATGCAAAGCTTACAGGAATTAGTTACTATATTAAAAAAAAAAAAAGTGACAGAGTTCTTAAGCTTTGTAATAGTTTTCCTACCCCTGAAGAATTAATGTTAATATTTCCTTAACTTTAAACATTAAAAAAAAAAAATCAGACTCAAAAATTATTTCAATTATATCTTCACTGTGCCAAAATCTTGAGGTTGAGTTGTCAAAAAATCTCAACCACCCTCTGAACTACCTATAGGTAACAAAGTTGCAAGAAGACTGTTAATTACATGTATATTTATCAATACTAGATTTGAACAACATCAACAAAAAAAAAAACCAAACATTGATGCACTTTGAGCATCAAATTTCAACAGGCCTTACATGTTTTCCACTTCTCTCTGTTATACCAACAAATATCTGGCTACATTTAAAACTACTATCACTTGAGAAACACAAGAAACTTTTTTCAACAGTGAAAAATGTATTGCTCTTATCTTCCACTTGCTCATTACTTTTCAGGTTTCCTTACTGAATTGTACTTGTCAAATAGAAATGCAAAAAGCACACAGCGGAATTCCATAAGGAATTATTTTCATTTCTGCCATGCTACGAAGACTGTTCTTCCTTTGAGATGACACAGAAATAAACAAGATATATTGAGTAATATGCTTTTCAATAATTTTTTAAAAATCAACATCAAAAGCTTAGCCAACGGTTTTACTGACTCCAAGACATACTCTTATAACAAACAGTCCACCTAAGAAAAATGGGAGTTCCTATCACTCAGTGAATATAACAAAATATTAAAAACATACCAAGAAAGCAAAGCTGATAAAAATTCATGATGCGATATTCTTAATTCCCAAACACAAAGACATCCCTCACAGATGTCAGACTCCAGTCTACCAGGGAATACATATCTATATCACCTGTTCAAAAATAACTGTCTGCATTTTTTAAAAGCATTTTTTCATATTGACTGACATTACGTATAATGCCATCAGTCAGCTGTTACATACTTGAATTCAACAACAGTTTTCAGACACCTACTTTAAAGTGTTACTTTTGAGATCACTACAGTCCTCTCTGTTGTTTTGTAAAAGATTTATATCATTAATAATGTAAGTTGACTGGCTGTATGCAGAATGTGCTTTCAAATTCAGGGTGAAGCTGAAATACAGATTTCTTTTCCCCTAATCCTTCAGCAACAGTAACATGTTTCTGGGAAGTGGAAAATTCTGAACTTGTCACAATCCTGTAACAGTTAAATCATTCAACAGTAAAATAAAATGCATTCTGCTATTCCAGCTATGTATTTTAAAATAAATGACATACGATTGGAAAATACTGGAAACTTTCAACTTCAGTGAAACTCACTGACAGCTGCAGTAACTCAGCACTTAAAAAAAAAAAAGGCAAAAAGGTCAACTGTTTTGCCAGGTAGATCACATGCCGTTTCTGCACTATTTAATTACGCTTTCCAAGCATCCACACATCTAATGCTAGATATTTCTGATTTGGACAGCTTTATCTGGAACACAAAATTGAATAAATCTGTACCTGATTCTGAAACAAAGGCTTTCAAACACGTTGATAGTGAGAATAGTATATTAATGCCAAGAGCTACCACGACACCCACCACTGCCTGCAATTCCACATCAACTGAACCAGTTGCCCATCTATCAGCAGAGGAAATATCAACAGCTACCTCCGTGTTTCCAAAAGGGCTGTGCAGGGCAAGCTGGCCGTGGGAGAGAATTAAGAACCAACATCACATGACCAGAAATCTCTTTTCAGAGAAAGTTTGAGAACATCTTATCAGAAAACTGCAGCAGTACCTGAAAGGCAGGTACAAAAAAAAAAAAAAAATAACCAACAACTACAGAAGCATATTTTCCTGTAGCTAGGTCAGCACTGCAGCTGATGGTGAGTCTAGCAGGTGGGGAGGATGGTCAAGGACCTCTAGCCCATGAAATGCTGTTGACACCTCTGCTAGCAAAGGTCTCGTGCCATTTAAATCTCTGTTGCCTCACTTTACAGGTTTCTTCAAATAGGGATGGCTGCTTCTCCTCTTATCCTCTCTTCCCTACCTTCTTCTCCCACCTCTGTCACCTATTTCTAGGATCATACAGATCTCTCTAATTCCTCCTCAAGCTATTTTTGCCTTTCTGCTTCTTCCGTAAAGAACCCCAAAACCACAACTTGGCAGCACAGAGATGTTGCCTGAAACACATTCATCCCTTAATAGAATAACTGCTGGCCATGAAGTCCCAGGCGGCCACGCTGAAGCTAACCAGCCCCATCCATTTCGCTCCCTTGCTTGTTTGCAAAACAAGGAGCAGGCAAACCTGAGTTGCTGGCAATTCCTCCAGAACATAAACACAACATCAGCTCCTGCCCGTTCCCAACACGAGGACCACCTTCAGGAACAAGCTTTTAGGAGAAGCGGCAAGAGTGACTGAGAGGAGGGTCTCTGACATTTGGAGACGCTCCCGGAGCCCCACAGCTCCCATGCTCTCTAAAATGAGATATGGGTGCTCAGCCCTTCTGAAATCTAGGCCAGTAATTTTCTCTGGGTAAATAAGAGCTTGTGTTCTGCAAAAATTGCTGGCTTAGATGTACAATACAAAACAAATAAAGATTCTTGCGGAGGAGGCTTCTTTGGGTTTTGTTTTGTTTTTCAGTCCCTATATTACAGCTTCCATATTTTCCATCTCAAGCAGATAGTTACTAGTAAATTCCTCTCAAGAACTGAAAAGGTAATTATTTACTAGCATAAACTTGCTTACACTACAGTCCAACTTTTTTCCATGCTGCAGACTTATCTTAGTATTTATCCCCCAAAGTCACACTCACAAGCCTCTGCTAGTAAGCATCAAACAAGAAATGACATATTGCTGATACAAATGAGCTCAACATACAAAATAAATGGCAAATACCTGACAAATTATGTGCTACGGCAGGGCACTAGGGTTTTAGAGGGGAGGAATAAAAGGAAAAGAGGAAAACACCAAATTTACTGCCAACAGAGAATGTAAAAAAGGGTAAAAAATATTTAACAAACTTTGAAACAACAACAACTTCACTTTTCTGTGCGCTACATAAAAGTGTCTACTTTTCTACATGACGGACAGACAAATCAGCCAGTTGAAAATGAATCATAAAGACTCCAATCCTTGGGTGAAATCTGCTGGAGTCACTGGGCTCTGGCCCAGGCACTGGATGCTGCACCAGCAAACTCAAGTCCCCCTCTTGCCCGTGGGATCTCACAGGCCTGTACAAATGTAAGAACATTTCTGCCCACTAACAGGAATATTCACATTAAAATAACATGACCATGTCTTTCCAAAATAAGTATGGAAAGCATGCTTTTAAAAAGACAGAATAAGCCTTTTACTACTTGCCATCACATCACCAACATGTGGCATGGGCAAGTGAAAACCTAAGTGGTGTAACTGTAAAACCTTCAAACCTCTAATTAGATAAGGCTTTTCCATCTCAGGAGGACTGCAATTATGCTACATTTTCCAGACTCAAGGTCATGTCTGGACATCTTTACTTTTCACCATAAAAACTCTGCTAGACAGCATTCACAAAACCTCAGTCAGGTCCTTATTGTGCTTATCCGACCATAGCAGGATGCTAAATATCATGTTCATAGCGGATGTATTGGAAGACATTTCACATCTACCTACTCTGCTCCATTCTACAACAAATAATAGTGCCAGATGAAAAAAAAGTGTAAGCTCTACTGAATCTAAACAGAACCATATCACTCTGCTGTTTATACATAAACAGAGCAGGACAACTCAAATGTGAGACAGATAGTAAGGAGATACTCAACTCTCTGCAACTGTTGAGGCAACCTGTGGTATGAAACAAGTTAAAAAATAAAAGATCATTCTCAACCACCACATCTTGATCTTATAAAGCCAGTGCATAACACAGCACACAGAAAGACAGTCAGTATTAGGTTAAATGAATAATAAAAAACAAAGACCAAGGATGACTGTTTCATCCTGAAGGTCTATCCTCTAGGGCAGCCAGTGCTCGCAAGCCCTCTTTTCACAACTCAAAGAAAATGAAAATTAAAGTAAGGGACTCTGATATTCCCTGAAAATACAAGCAAAAAGCACTAAGAAGAGAAATTATCTGTACTGGTTTTGTACTTCAAGCGCCCACAGTGTAATAGCAGGCAGTGAAAAGGGACTGCATTCCTCATGGCTGTCAGGCAAGCCCCTCAAACAGCCAGGCCCATGCAAGATGTCTCCAAAGCCATTAGTCAGAATTATCTGCTTTTCGTCTCCTGCACAAGAATTACACAAGTATTAAACCTCCAAAACTGGAATTTCAGTTCTCAAACTGACACCCATGAGAAACATAAGTACAAGTACGTCCCACAATGACTTTTTTCCTCTAACATCGATGTTTTCAAGCACATGGCACACATGAAATATCATAGCAAGGATCAGAAGTGTACTGCATTGATTAAAAAACCCAAATAAACAACATTTTCACATTCTTGCATAAGCATCTCAACTTGCTAGACGACAGTTATTTTGCAACAAAGCAAAATCACAACCTTCATAAACAGAAAAACAGGCAGCTGGTAATTAAAAGTTACATAAACACCTACCTAAATTATACAGAACAAATGGCCGCCTACAGTAAAAGTATCAAGTAATTATCCCTGGTCATGTCCTCCTGACTCCCTCTGCGTTCCTTCCCATCCATCCCATCCCCTCCCGCCCTTCAGAGAGTCTGGATCTCGTGCTGCCACCTCTCTCTTCTCCAAGCACTTGTCTATTTCCCAAAAAACTCTTCACCAAGACGAATGACTGTGGTTGGCATGACCATGAACTCGTGTTTCTTCATTCAAATTCCATCTCTCAAAGCACGCTGATGACTCAAAAGTAACGAGCTGCCCGGGTCTGATGCAACCACCCGCACGTGAACACACCGTGAGTGAGGGTAACCATAAAACCCCCCCTGCTGTGACCCCAGTCCTTCTCCCCCTTGCACCCCAGCATTGCATTTAGCCAGGTACGAATGCAGTGGAGTGTCTATTCAACGCACGTTCCACAAAAAAAAAAAAAAATCTGCTGTGTTTGGAGGAGCTTTCTAATCACCACCATAAGCAAGGAATGAGCAGCGGGTCAGTCAAGAGCTGAAGAAAGGTAAATTAGGAAAGAGAAGGAGAATTTGAAAGGATATGCTTTTGAGGTTCTAGAGAAATCACTGCCTGACCATTCATGACAGCCCAAGAAACATGGCTATATTTAAAAAAAAACCTTGGAAGTTATGTTAAATTATTAAAATTAATGCAAAGAAATTAAGACTGCAGGAAAACAGAAGTAGTAAAAATTAAATGCCAACCCCTTTCCATGGCTCTCAACTGCTTTGAAACTCACTCACTGCCAGCTTGGGATAATTGTGAGCAACCTTCTATCAGCTGCTCTCTCCTGGCCAAAGCAAAAACATAGGCACAACTTTGCTTTAGTGTTGCAGAACATCGCTTGTAACAAACACTTTTTCAGCCATCTCTACGCTACAGACTCTCTGCTGCTACGGCTATAATCAAAAAAAGCCCCATAGCAATGCTAAGGGGATTTCCTGACATCGTTATGCTGCCTGACACGAAGCACAGAAAAGCTTTCCTCTCTTCACATAGCTAAGACGCTTTGCCATGACACAAACATGTCAGCCAGGAGGTGTGATTCTCTTTTTCTTTTTTCCTCTCCACACAAGCCAGCTCAGCTTCTCTGGCAAAACTATAGATTGCCCAGCCCAAGCAGGTCAGGAATGAGTTTGCTGTTGCCTACAAAACTGTTTTCTACACACTCTAAACTTCCAGTGGCCTTGCTACAACAGAAACTATTCAAGCGCAGAAGTGCCAAGAAGTCACCCATTTTTCTCCTTCTGTAAATAAGGAAACAGGAACTAAACACAAATGGGGACCAAGGGTATCCTTCACTGCCACACAAGATAGCTAAAGCTTTCAGCTCGAGTTTAAAGAACACAAAACCAAACCAACAGCAACACAAACTCATCCCAAAGCACGCCGAAGCGCGCCCAGGTCTCCTCTCACTTTTGCTGTAGGTGTTAAGTTGGCTTATGGAAATTTACCTGCATGGTAAGGAGGAACTTAGAAACTGAAACTCTTTGGCAACCTTATCTCTAATGGGTGTTGGCTATGACGACTTGTGCCCATTAGCCAACGAATGCCATGTTGCAGACACACAAGGATGTAGCGAGCCCATTTTACAAGACAGCCAGACACCGGAGCAGCCATAAAACCTCACGCTTAAACGTGGCTTTTACCAGATAGACTTCAAGTACTTTATGAAATTGGGTAACTTCCCTGCCCAGGAAAGAGAAGACAGTTTACCAGCAAGCCCAAGGCTTCACAACAGCAGCTCCCTACTCCCTACCCCAAACACTCCCAAAACACCGTTTCTGCCACAGAAATACCACCACAAGGTCAGCTCCCACTAACATCATACAAGCAGAAAAAGGAAGAACATATTTATGTGCAGTTAACAACTGACACCTGTAACTTTTGCCATTCATCTAGTACTACACAAGCAAAAGTAATCTTTCTCCACCCAGCTTGAACAATTAAAAGGGAAAAAAAGAAAAGTCCAAACAGGTAGGAGAAATTGGAAACCTGCTCAGTAAACAAAACCTCCAGTAACTAAGAATCAGACTCCCTTTGCATATTAAGTAAGTGTAGGCAAACAAAGAGGAGGGAGGGAAAAAAAAAAAAAAAAGAAGTGACATTTTCAAAGGCATATACTACTAACTGCATTTTGACAACGCAGCAGTTCAGGACCGATCTGAAACCACGCGCCATAATTTGCTGTAGTGTGCTCTACTATATGTTGTTAAGGCAGAGAAGCTTTAGCAACAGCAGACCTGACCACTGGCCCATGCAAGACCTCACTCCAGCCTGTGAAATCTGTGCTGAGAAGTGGGGCAAGACTGACAGGTTTTATTGTGAAACTTAACAGGTTTGTGGATTAGCAAAACTACCATATTGAAAGCTGCAAATCCCTCTCCGGCCGTGCCTCTACGGAAGAGAGCCTTCACCCCTCAATTAAAATTTTTATTATTAAAGTTACCCGAACTCAACACGAGACCCAACAGCTCGTGCCTAGTTCACACCACCACGGCAGGCAACGGAAACTTGTTTTAAGAATTTATATTCCTCTCCGTCCACAAGCAAGACCTGACCAAGCTCCCACGTCTTGTTTATGCTGTTTTATACAAGTTCAGCTGCCTGTGCCACGCTAAGAGATTTTGCGAAAGCGAAGCCCCCCCCCTCCCCAGTTGTCTGGATTTAGGCGTGCTAAGGGCTGAAAACACACAGATACACACACACGAAGACCTAGGGCCAGCCTGGGATGTGCTTTTCTGAGAAAACCGATGAAAAAGGCGCTCGGGTGCGGGGGCGCCGCACACACGCGTGGGCAGCGCTGTGTCCCCCGGTCCCGGGGCTCCCCCACACCCCGCCGGGACCCCCC